>NW_010323715.1:0-25252 GCF_000700745.2 Antrostomus carolinensis | reverse complement strand
TATATATACATAGGCATACTCAGTTTACCTAGTTGTGCAGTACACAACATGCAGTTAGCTCCACATTTATGAGTTAACTGTCACAGCACTAACTGGAGAAAAGGAAGAGAAACTCCTTTTGATTTAGTTAGTATGTACACGGTTTAGCATATTGATAAAGGGTTCGTAAGAAGAGCTTAACAGTGAAAGAATTTTGAATGATACTTAAAAAATCCCCAGTTGGGAGTGTTAGATTTGAAGCTGTCTCTGAGGAACTGCAGGAAGATCTCACAGCGCCCACTGGATAGGAAAGGGAATTAGCGAAGGTAATTAGTGCTTGTGGGTAGGACCCGGCACTTGGGGTCAACTACGCACAAGCACTTGGGCACCTCATTCCCACAGACTCTAGAGATTGTTATACCGTCAAATCCTTTGAGAATCCAGGTCAAAGTAAATTGCCCAAGGTCACACAGAAAGCCTGTGGCAAAGTGAGAGACTCAACTCAGTTTTTCTGAGGCTTCCTGCAACAACTTAAAGCATAAGACCATCTTTTTCATCCTTCAGCATGTTTAAGATTGGAGCCCCTTTGCAATTATTGGTAGACACCAATAAAATTCCATGACACACAGCATTAAAGAAAATCTACTTCTATTTAACCTCACTCCAAATAAAGTAAAATATCTTCCAGAGCTTTATTCTTGCTGGCAGGGTTCTCTCAAAACCCTCTCAGCTGCACATTTCAGACTCAGTATTTAATACTAGCAATGCAGTTGCATTTCCATAATTCAGCTGTTCAATCAAGGTCCTCCAACTTTTAAAATGTGTAAGTCATAAATACAAAAAAAAAAAAAATACTGTGTGCAATCTTTGCTGACTGAATTAAAAGTCTTAAAGAAACTTTCCATGCTAGGAGGACTGTGAAGGATTTGGCAGAAATGGTGCTAACAATTAAAGCAGCCAGAGACAGATTAAATTTGCTGATGACAGCTCATTTCTGAGATGGTTACAGCAAAAGTCTGATAAAAGCTTATCTGAAATTCACAGTTTTGATGAGGCTTCTGCTGGTACCAGGAGAAAATGAAACACTTTAAATAGCATGCGATCCTAGGGAAAGGTCTGCTTGGTATTGCAGAGGCAACCCAGGCACTCCTGCTGCAGTTAAGATTGTGAGGTATTATAACCCTTTGTTTTAAAAGCAGGAAAAATAAGTCTAAACTGTGTCTTGTAAGTGAAACCAAGGGCAATTTCAATCTCCATAAAAAGCTTTCAATTTTTAAAATTAGAGAAAAAAGCATCTAGGTTTCCCAGTGACATTGGGGGACCACTGAGTATGAAGTTATGGGATGACTCCTGTGTGTGACCTGACTGTAAGTTTTAAAAGTGAATGAAGCCATGTTAAATTACACCATTTGAAGCTCTAGGTTTAATTATTTAATTTCAATCTTAGTTCATATGGGCATAATAGCATACAAGACTGGTTTTTAGGACTTCTGTGACAGGAAATCTTTATATGAAAAAAACCGCTCTCACAAAATCTTGTCAGACTTGGTTAGGGGGGGGAAAAAAAGAAAAAGAAAAAAGAAAAAAAGAAAAAAAAGAAAAGAAGGAGGGGGACATATTTGAACCAACAGGAAAATAAATGGGTTTATTTTCATACATTTAACGGGGGAATCAGCCTTCTCAGTGTAATGTCCGTTCCTTGAAGCCAGAAATAACGTATTGAGTGGAACAGTTCTGGTACTGCTCTGGTGTGAAGTACCTCTGTGCATCTGAAGCATTATAGAAGAGCCAGCTGAACCGTGCACTTATTTTGTCTCACCTTGCACAGGTCTGAGTGATTCCTGCACCAGAGCCCTGTACCACCAGCTCTGTAGATCTCTGTAAAACTTTGCACAGGGAAGTTTATCAGAAAAAATGAACATGCTATGTCTGTCCCTTTGGCTGAGCATAAATAGGAGGTTTAAATCAACTCCAGTTGTTTCTTATGCTGTTTTTTGTAGCTGAAATTCTAGTATGGCATACAGCCGAATCGTTTCACAGAAGAAGCAGCAATAGGTAGACAGATGTTATTCCAGGTAATAATCAAGACCATGGAGATATTAAATGTAACAGAGTTAACTAAAAATGAACTGATGAAGAAAAACACTTTTGCACATACAGTACAAATAGACAGTAGGATTAATTGTCATAAGACCAAGGATTTAGGTACAGTTCTTAAAGTTATTAGATAATTAAATGGTTAACATGTCCTCTAGAGGATGTTTTTAAAGGATTGTCAGAAAAAGGTTTTTTTTTTTTTTAAATTAGTAGAAAGGATAATAAAGACTACTTTTTCAAGGCAGAGCAATGTCTAATTTAGAGAAAATAGGTAGAGAACTTCTATGAAAAAAAAAAAAAACAAAACAAAAAACAACCAACCAACCAAACAAAAAAAACCAACAACATTCAGCTTTGTCCACAAAGGGGTTTTTTGTACCTTTCTCTGCATGGCATGTGTTGACTCTTGTCAGATTAATCCTATTTCTGGTCCAGGAAGGCAAAGCTCATGCTTATTATGTTCTACCTGAAAGAATTTAAGAAAAAAGGGGGAAGAAGAAGAAGAAGAAGAAGAAGAAGAAGAAGAAGAAGAAGAAGAAGAAAAGGAGGTAATAATATTTTGAAATGAAAATATGAAGTTGGTTAAAGTTGTAGCATACAGACACCATTTTCTTGTACTGCATTTTATATATTGGATTACTCACACAGGGATTTAACTAGAAACATATCTTTTATTAAAATCATATAAATAAAAACATGTCCTTCTGCCCTCCAGCATGTTTACAGATGCATTTATTTATTTTACAATATTCTATTTAATTAAAGATCTGCTGTCAGAGGAAAAAAACTTTCTGAGATGCTTATACCTCCAAGATAAAACTGGGCAGGTTTGTAGTGGCACAACTGACAACTAAACCCACAGTCTGCACATGTGATTTGTGTAGAAGTTCACTGTTTCACTGCTGTATTATCAACTAAATGGGGGCTTACAAAGTCAGCATTCTGTAAATTTGAATATCTCAGGGTATCTTGATAGTTCCTTCCCTATGGAAAGAGAAGAATTATTATTTGTTGCGAAGCATTTAATTTTGTTCAGTGCAACTCAGCCAGAAATGCAAGAGGAAACTTTGGCTTGTTCAGTCCTCCAGAGAAAACACGAGGAGGAAAATTTGAATGAGTCAAACTTTTTCAGAGCTCCTGATGTTCAGCTTTTTTGGCTTTGCTTTAGGAATACCTTCAATTAATGAGTTAACTTATCCAAGGCAAAGAGCTTTTACCCACATCCCAGCAGCCATTCATTGCTCTGCAATTCTGATACCTCTGCATCAGTTTCATGCTAGATGGTTCCAGACAAGGAGTTCACACACTTTTCAAATATACGAAATGTGTCACGTTTCCTGTGAAGTTATTTTGAATGACTGACCAGTTTGAATGACTTTCTTGTGGATAAAATATTATTTTTCCCTGTAAGATTGTGGTTAGATTTTTTGTTGTAAACAGAGTTTTGGTTTTTGTGCATAAGCTTCAGATTTCTATTTGAAGTTGTTTCATTTCAGATTACGTGGAAAACAATTTTTTTCCTTGGGACATGTTTTGGTTACAAAATTTTATGGAGTGCGCTAAACAGAAGACTAAATCCTATCTTCTGTATAATGGACTAACATTACTATGTATATAGGCAGTATTTAAAAAAAAAAACCTGTTTCTCTTATCATACTTCTATTAATTGCAATTCAGCTTTGAAATTCTCAATAATCTTTCCATAAAGTAGTATTAAGATTACAATTCAAGCTGTAGAAAAGCAGAAAATAAAACAATATTTCCTCTTTAACTCTAGTCAAATGCCCTATTGCATAGTCAATACATATAATGTTTAGATACATTATACGTTTTTTTTTTATTTCAGAATTCTGTGGGAAGGATGGTGAAAGGATGCAACTTTCTCCATTTTTTTTCCTTCAAAATAGATAAAAGTAATTTCTGAAAATCTCATTGAAAAGTAGAAGAAACAGGAAATTAATTAGCCTACAAAAAAATCAGGCTAAACCAGGTACAAAACATTTTAAAATCGGAGGAAAAAAAAAAAAAAAGTTATCCATTCAATTGTAATTATAAGGTTACATTATAAACTTATAATATATATGTTGAAAACATTGCAAGACTTATCCAGGAAATTTTCCAGAGAAATATAATTCACTAGTTTAGATTTTCCCATATATTTTCTGTAGTATCAGAAAACCACAAATATTAAATTATATT
This sequence comes from Antrostomus carolinensis, assembly GCF_000700745.2. Classification (NCBI taxonomy): domain Eukaryota; kingdom Metazoa; phylum Chordata; class Aves; order Caprimulgiformes; family Caprimulgidae; genus Antrostomus; species Antrostomus carolinensis. The sequence goes on along the minus strand of NW_010323715.1, from coordinate 20,977 downwards.
TGCAAGCCAATTTGTTTTCAGAAAAGTTTAAATAGAGATTAATTTCCCTTTTTACTTTATTTAACTTCTGGTTTTTCTGTTTGTTTGTTTTGTTGTTTTTTGTTGTTGTTGTTGTGTTGTTGGTTTTTTTGGTTTTTTTTTGACTGGGAAAGGGAAACTGAAAAACAAAACAGAAACCAAAATTACAAACTGAAATTTCTGACAAGTTTCTCTGTACTTCACTTAAAAAACCCCCCCAAAAACCCACCACCATTATTATATCTCAGAATACAAAATTATCTGTTCATTTTAATACTCTTGTATGTGAATAAATGTGAACAGAAATATATAAAGGCAGGGTAGTTATGCTTACAGAGGGAAAATGCCATATTCAGATGATGGGCATACTCTTCTCATTGTAGTTTCTTTGTGCATCAGCAATAGTCTGGTTTTATAATCAGAGTGGTGATATATCTGTGAATAAATGCAAGAACTTAATATTTTTAAAAATCAATTGACTTTGTTGTATCACAGTGTTTTCAATCTCTTTATTTGCTGGTATTTATGAATGGACAGAGAACAGCTCAACAGCCAAGTGATCAGACAAATACATACGGATGAAATAACAGTAATCAGTGTTAGCTGATGAAATAAATATTTACATCAGCTTGCTGACAAGCAAGTGCTGTAAAAAATTACAGCTAAAATTTTATTTTCTACTCAGTTTTTCAATACAGTAGATTCAGTAGTGTTAATAAGATAACAAAATTTTATACTAAAATTTTACCTCCAGTGTATGATGCTATGATTGGAATAGTGCTCTTGCTAATGATGATGATTTAGTATGATAGCAATGGATGCTTACTGACAACAAGGCAAAAATAAAAATAAAGCCTCCTGAAAAGGGTCTTGGTCCAGATCTCACCACATCAAACTAAATAACAATATTCTGTTTACCATTTTCTACAGAATTTAATGCAAGTAAGAATATTTTCTTCTGAAATTTTTAATGATGTTTTTAATTTTTTATTTTTTTTTTTTTTCCTCCTGAAAGCTTCATACACACAGGACATCTGTACCTCATGTATTTCAATATCATTACTGTATCTTTGAAAATACACATGTATTTCCTGTCCTTTATGATCCTTTCCAAAAAATATTGGTTAATACATTGAGTCCAACTTGGTTGACACTATTTTTTCATACTGAAAAATGTATTTCCAAAAAATAGATACTTGAAAATTTTTATTCTGATATTTTATTAAATATGCGTATTTTTAAAAATAATATTTATCTTTTAGCTAAAGCAGCTAGGATGCCATATTCTTTTTTCCCCACAGTTTTCCAAATATTGCATTTGGTTTGAGTCTTTTTTTCCCTTTAAAAAAAAAAAAAAAAATCCCTTTTTTTTACATCTGTTTGTTTACATTTTAATATTTTATCAATTTCTTATTTCCTTCCAATTTTATTTTATTTTTTAAAAAAACCCCAAATATAAAGAAACCCAAGGATTTTCATATGTCATTACTTTCCGGACATATAATAGATTTTAAATAATTAAAAGTATCAAGAAACTGTGTTTTACATTGGATTTGCTACTGTATCCTTTTTCTGAAACTGAAGAAATTTAGAAAAGCTAGAAGTAGCAAAGACGAGGAACACAGAGAGAAAACCACAAAATACGAAGCTGTAAATTTATCCATTTTTATATAGTCTGGATTTTAAAAAGGGTTTAATAGGAGGCAAAACATTAAAATAATTATCTGGTGGTTTGTTTTTTTGTCGGTTTTTTTTTTCATTTCTTTCTGTTATGCATAAAATAAAAACAAGTATTTGTTTTAAATAGAAACATAAAAATGTCATTTAACATCTATTCAGTGGCTCCAAGGTAACAGAAAACAAATAGGTAAAGGTATTAATCTGAAGGGTTCTTGGGGAGAACAAGTAGAGTTCTGTCCACACAGGGAAAGGTGGGTAGAAATCTTTGTTCATGTGTTTGGTGGGGTGGGAAGGGAAAGACTTGTATAATTTTTTTAACCTATATACTGTACAACTGTTAAAGAATAACAAAACTGCACTGAACTTTCTTCATATCACATTACATTGTAAATTCACATCTCGTTTGCTGTTTTTACAAAATCTCTTTCAGACTTTTCGGGTGTTGAAGGGTCTCAATTGCTGACATACTGTTATATAACTGTATTTAATTGTTTGGGGATTTGTTATTTATTAATTAATTAATTTATCTATCTATCTATTTATTTATTTATTTATTTTCCTTCCCTGTCACATAATGTAGTGTGTGGGTTTTGTTTTGGCTTGTTTTGGTTCAGATTTTTTTTTTTTTTTAAATCTTTCTTTTTTCTTTTTTCCCCAACCACAACCTCATGTAATTTATATTCTTCTCATATATTCATACTCTGATTTCTTTGGTCTTGTCTACACTGTAATATCTTAAAATGCTGTTGAAGAGGAAAGAATATACAGACTTCTACCAACAATGCTGACTGGACAGTGAAAATAACCACACATGCAAAATTTTAATGTTATTTTCTTTATGTATTTTAATGGGATAGTTTCTTCCACCTGTCAAGCTATCTCTGTAGCTTTTCTGTACTACTACAAAATAAAGCTTTGCAGTTGTTCTTTCATCTGCATTAGCAACACTTTCCTGGCATAACAGCATTTTTGTGCTAATAAACTAGTTTTTAAAACCTATTGAGTTCATAGCTTTCTCTTTCTCAGTTGCATATGATCTTTTTTTTTTTTTTTTTTTTTTTTTTGGTATTGCAAGTGCATGTAAAAGTATGGCTAGTCAATGGTATATTTATAATAATAAATAATGTCCAATGTTTAGAAGATTTACAGGGCTTTGATCTGTTAGTGGGTTGCACCTCATTTGGGGGATTGACAGCAAATATTACCCTTCTCTTGATTTTCACAGCTGATACAATAGAAGACCAGAGCTCATATAATACCTGATTTCCCAAGCTCCTAACCTTATGGATAATTGTTGCCCAGAGGGGAAATTTCTTCCCAGCCTACATCAGCAAATGGTAGGTTTATATCACAAAACATGAGGATTTATGCTCCAATCTATTCCACAGCACTATCAGACTCAAAAAGCTTCATTTGAGGAGCAGAGTTAATGTGCAGTTAGCAGTTTTATTGTATCTCACCTATTTGTCCAGAATTTAGTGAGATCTCCTAAAAATAAAAGTAGGACTGTAGCAAGCAGACATCCAGCTTTACTGAACCCAGGCAAAGGAGGAGTTACAACAGTATAAGATCTCATAGCGCTTGTTGTATCCTCAGAAGATCTATCTGTCAGTTGCTGGTCATCTTAACAGTGTGATCAATATATATTAAAAATGAGCAAGCAAAGAACCCATGAACTTTATTTCCCTTTTTGCTGACATGAGGGCTGTGAAAAGAAAACTTATTCAGAGGAATGCTAGTACTAAATTAAGCAAGCCACTCAGACTGGCATGGGGCACACATTTCTGATGGCTATGTAAGGTCAATATGGGGGATATATGTACTTATTCAGGCTGGGTAAGAAGAGCAGCACAGATGTGTTTGTCAGCCTGCCACAAGTACCACTTTGTGTGTCTATCAGCCTTTTAACTGCTACAGCAGAAACTTCAGAGACTGGTCTGGTGCAGTGAAGAGTGGTCTGCAGTGAGTATATCAAATTATAATTACTTGAGAGTCATCTCTACTGTGTTTAGCAGCCTAAAAACAAAGTGTCTTCTGAAGCAGACATGTGTATTACCTGTAGAATCAATGGAAAAACACAGGCAATTGATCCCATCCCTAAACTGTGAATCGGATGACTGATGCTTTTAGGGGGTTGCCTGTGTCTTTTCTTCTGCTACAAGGTGACCAGGTAAGAACAGATTACTAACTTTTAGTTAGTGAAACTTAAATGAGACAAAATCTTATACATCAAAAAAGTTCTGCTGCAGTAATTGGTGGAAAATATTTGCTTAGATACAAGATATTTCCAGAATCCCATTGTAGTCAGCAATACATCTTGTAAAATGCTACCTAACAGAATTGGAAATACAGGAGTCTAACCTCTGATGAACACAACAGCTTTAAGCATAATCTTCCTCAGTATCTGCCTTTAATAATAGCAAAGCCAATCTGATCTTGTTCACTTTCTTCATTTCACCCCTGCTGAGGATGACACCCAGCCATCTGCGATACTACTGAGTTGGAAAGCAACCAAGTCCAGGCTAACTGAACAAGATAGATCTGGTAAAAAGTCACCACAGAAGGATTTTTCTCACCTTTTGATCTCGTCTGACCTCACGGTCTCTGATTTTACTGTACAAAATAGAGGGAAGAAATCTTGCTAAAATAAGATGAGAGGTAACATCAGGTTTGTGTGGAAAGACCACAGTACTTGTAAGACATTGACTGATTTACATTGGCCCACATGTCTGAAAGTTAGAAGAATCCAGAAGGTGAACTATGACCTTCTCTGCTAGGACAAAAAAACAGTTGCCAGAAAAGTTCAACTTTTTAAAAATCTGGTTATTATTTTTGAAAGCTAGTGTCAGAGTGAAAGTTAAGGTACAAAGATGCTCAATCTTTCAGTGTGGAAAGTTCTATCTCTCAAAAAAACACCTTCTAAAACAGATTTAATCCCAGTCCACTGCACAGCTTTTCTCATTATGAGTGCTACATAGAATCGCAGAATGGTTTGGGTTGGAAGGGACCTTAAAGATCATCAAGTTCCAACCCCCTTGCCATCAGCAGGGACACCTTCCACTAGACCAGGTTGCTCAAAGCCTCATCCAGCCTGGCCCTAAACACTTCCAGGGAGGAGGCAGCCACAACCTCCTTGGGCAACCCGTTCCAGTGTCTGACCACCCTCACAGTCAAGAACTTCTTCCTGCTATCTAATCTAAACCTGCCCTCTTTCAGCTTAAAGCCATTTCCCCTTGTTTTGTCATTAACTGCCCTTACGAAAAGTCCCTCCCCAGCTTTCTTCTAGCCCCCTTTCAGGTACTGGAAGGCCACTATAAGGTCTCCCCAAAGTCTTCTCTTTTCCAGGCTAAACAGTCCCAACTCTCTCAGCATGTCTTCATAGGAGAGGTGCTCCAGCCATTTGATCATCCTCGTGGTCTCCTCTGGACTTGTTCTAACTGGTCCATGTCTTTCTTGTATTGAGGGCTCCAGAACTGGACACAGTACTCCAGGTGGGGCCTTACGAGAGCGGAGTAGAGGTGGAGAATCACCTCCCTCGACCTGCTGGACACGCTGCTCTTAATGCAGCCCAGGATACGGTTGGCCTTCTGGGCTGCGAGTGCACGTTGCCGGCTCTTGTTCAGCTTCTCGTCTACCACCACTCCCAGTGTGATCACTTTTTACAGACTGTGATTGAATTACTTTTTCATTTACATCCTACTGCAAACCAGCATGACAAGCCTATTCAGACCCTTTAGACAGCTTCAGCGACCCTGGTTTCCTTGGAGCACCAGTGCGTTTCCTGACCTCTGATCTAAGAAGGAGGAGGTGATCTTCATCTAAGAAAATCATGTTGAAATGTAAGAAATAGCATTCCAGAGAACTTTCCCACTCTTAATAATATCCCGTTCTCTGCTCTCTAAGTCTGTATTAAAACAACATTCATGTCAATTTACCTTACCTTTTTCTCTTGGCAATTCTGCTTACCTCACAAATTGCTGATGCATCCAAACAAACCAAATTGATTGGTGATTGCTGTTTGATTGTTCACCAGTGGTGCTATGCAGAAGAATTCCTATTGAATCCAGTGTAGCGTTCAAGACATCAAGTTTATATTCCGTAACTTATGAATCCTCATTTAAAAAAAAAAAAAAAAAAAAAAAAAAAAAAAAGTAGGAAAAGAAAGTCAATAACCTTCTGTGTCTTCACACATAAATGCTGTTGAGTTTTCAAAATTAACAGCTACCACTGCACCTGCTGCAAAGGCAAGATGTCACAGTCTATAGGGTTTTTTGTTGTTTGGGTTTTTTTTTAACTGCAGTTTCCAACATATGGTGGTCTTCAGATGAATAAGCGCAGCAGCATCCAGATGCATCATTGAAGACCAGTCCAAGAAGTGCACTGTTCTTGTCACTTGTCAAACTGTCCTGAAGAACTTGCAGTTTATGCAAAGGAAGACTGTTTACATCTTCATGTTACAAACAGTGAACTGATGTGGTGATGAATAGAGTGACTATTCCATGGGTAATATTTGGCAGAGAAGGCTTTTCTACTTCCATCCACCTCTGTTCTCATATGCCCTGATAAGTGTAAGTCAAGAAAGCCAACAAGCACCAGCTCATCTCTTATCTATTATTAATGTTAACTAAACACTGACAGGGTTGTGGGAACCAGCCATTAGAAAGGGATGGTCAGAGGGTTTGCCTCCAAGAGTCAGGAGCAACTTTAGCTCCTGCTTAGTGATTTAGTTTCCAGGAAAGAAGTGAAATGAAAGGCAAGGTAAATGAGATTAAATTTACCACTCTCTAGGCTGTACACAGGACTTGTCTGAAAGGCACATAGGGAAAATGAGCTTATCCTCTCCCAACAAGTGGAAATGTTCATCTTTCCTTAGCAAGGATGACAGCAGCAGAGTATACTAATACAATGGTCCAGGTTCATATCATCCTTTTAGTATACATTAATTAATTCAGGAGAAATGTCCTAATATCCACATCTCACTTGAATCTAACTTTCTTTCTTCCAATCTTTCTTACATTGTTCCTTTCCCTAAATAAATTATGACATTTTCCCATGTATGTTGCTGTGCGGGAATCTCTTTGGCATTCTGCTTTGGTTGATTGATTGTCTGCTTGGTGTTGTTAGAAGCAAGATTTTTTTTTTTTTTTTTAAAGAAGAAAATGGGATTTTTGAGTAAGAATGCTTATTTTGTACATAACCTGCAACCATTATTTGCACAGAACAGTAATATTTTGAAGGCAGTTACAGAGAAGAAAGATATACTCTTGAAACCTTTTCCAGTACACTGTGGCTGCTGAAGATGCTTTTGTGCTAGAACTAGGGAGAGTCTCTTTCAAGAAAATTTATTCCCTGGAGACTCATTTATACTAGATAATTATGCTTACAGTTATTTTTAGGTAAAGTTCATCATGGAATACTATTTTATTGTAAATCTACAGTGACACCTTCATTATCTCAAACCTTACAAAGACATTTGGAAGAAGATATCAACAGACACTGATGGGGCTTTAGTGTTAGACTCTTAGTAAAAAATACTAATTTATACTTTTTGGAAATTTTGTCCACATAGATTACAAACCTGTTAAAAAAAAAAAAAAAAGTTTGTAGAGATATAAAGGAGAAAATAAGGGAAGCAAAGTCTTTGCTCTCAGATATGACATGGATTGTCCTTTCTATTGCTTTAAGTTAGAGATGTAATGTGGTGAGCTGTTACTTTTATAATTAAGAAATCAGAAAATGTGTAACTCATTTATAATATCCCAGTTGTACTGTACTTGTTAATTGATAAACACAAGAATGGGAACAGCAGCTTTAAGGTTTGGTGTTCAACATACAGTTTGGAGATTTAGAGCACAGGATTTTTTTTTATTACTGGTTCTGCTAGACCTCCTAAATGACCTTGAACAAGTCACTTCATCTTTTGTACCTCAATTTCCATCCTGCTATATGAAAAGGATAACTACAAAAGGAAGGAATTATGGGGATAAATTTGTACTCTAATCTGCTCTGGTGAGACCTCACCTGGAATACTGTGTTCAGTTTTGGAGCCCTCAACACAAGAAGGACATATACCTGTTGCAGCATGTCCAGAGAACGGCCACAAAAATGATCAAAGGGCTGGAGCCTCTTATGAGGACAGGCTGAGAGAGCTGGGGATGTTCAGCCTGGAAAGGAGAAAGCTCCAGGGAAATCTTATAGTGGTCTTCCAATACCTGAAGGGGGCTTATAAGAAAGCTGGGGAAGAACTGTTCAGAAACGCATGTAGCAATAGGACAAGGGGTAGTAGTTTTAAACTAGAAAAGGGTAGATTTAGGTTGGATATTAGGAAAAATTTCTTCAATATGAGGGAGGTAATCATTAGAACAGGTTGCCCAGAGAGGTAGTGGAGGCCCCATCCCTGGGGATATTCAAGGTCAGGCTTGATGGAGCCCTGAGCAACCTGCTCCAGTGAAGATATCCCTGCTTACTGCAGGGGGGTAGAACTAGATGACCTTTGAAGGTCCCTTCCAAACCAATACATTCTATGATTCTATGAACTGAGGCACTGAGGGCTATTGAGTGACTTCAGAGAGAGAGACAAAAAGCATCCAATGGCAAAGACATAGTTAACTTGTTTCTGTGGTAGAGGAGGAAGAATCTGATGACTACCACATCTTTCAGAGTATGCATAGACTTTGCATGCAGTGGTAACACACCTGGGTTTTTTTGTTTTATCTGGAGACAGTACAGCTGCATTGCTTAGGAGGGGTCTACTATTGCTTGGATAAGGTTGAGTCTCTTTGCTATTACACAGCTGAGGTCACGTAAATCATGCCATCATGAAAAGATATTTCCACACCTCACTTCACCTCATCTCAGCAAGCCTGAGTCCTGCCTGTGATCCTCCTCACTTCTAAACAGTGAGGTGCATGATCCACAGCCTATCTATCAGGAACATATCTGATGTGACCACATGGAGTCTATCTATAAAATATGGCATTATATTATTAGTATTAGTATTAGTATTAGTATTAGTATTAATATTAGTATTAGTATTTCTGTTTGCTGTTGCTGATGTTATTTTTTAACACCCAAAGCCTCTCATGTGGCTGAGGTCTGAATGCGTTGTATGAACATGAATGAGATGTATGAACACTTCAAACTATAGCAAACCCTCCCTTCTGCTGAAATTACTGGAAAGAGCTACCTTTTTATTAGGTTTCTGATCCTTTTGGTTGACAGAAAAATACCACAATAAGAGCCTTTCTCAGGCTATTTCAGCAATTTCTTTTCTGTCGTGGCTAGAAACAAGGGATGCAATAAAATAGAAAACAACTGAGAAAAATAAAATATAACTGAATATTTCACAACACTTAAAGGTGTTCATTCAAAGTTAGGTACCTCAGAACATGAAAGGGTCATAGGGGGAAGGCTTTCTGTTTATATACTTACTTTCTGTATATTAGCAAAAATTACCTTGTAAATGGCTGACTTTACTAATGCTTCCATTGCTTGTTTTACATGACTGTCACTTGCATTGCGAGGTCACTAATGCAGCTAACAGATGGTGCAGCAGGACTAGGGGCCATGAGGGATAGTTTGCTGACAAAAGAGGAAACGATTTTCAGGAGTTCTCTTGTATATTTCAGACTTTTGTGTTGTTTTGGTTTAGGTGGGGGTTTTTTTGTTTGTTTGTTTGTTTGTTTGTTTGTTTTTCCTTTTGGAGAGACCTCATCTTGGCCTCAGCTTCATGGCTTTTTTTTTTTTTTTTTTTTTTTTTTTGTGGATCGGTATAAGTACAACACTAGTAACAAATCGGTTTTACTTTCTTCCTCCAAATTGTGTTAGGGTTGTGGCTTTAGAAAACAGGTAATACCAGCTGGGTTATCTCTGTTGACTGTACCTCAAGTGGCTCAGGGTGCTGTTATGGGAAGACATTTATAAATTTCCGAATTGCTGTCAGTCTTAGTTCCTGACCAAACACCATCTTGTGTTACTTAGCAGTTGTGGCACCAGAACATAACAAAAGCTCTCTAAAAGGAGATATTGCTAATGACCTTAAGATTTAATGTGCTAAATGGAATACTGGGTCTTAGGGCAAAGCACTAAGAGCAGCCATTTTTCCTTCTATCATTGGCTTGCAGGCTGCTTTGACTGTAAGATGTTGTTTGTTATAGGATAAGGAGTCTATTCTTTAAAAAATGGTCACTGAGACCTACATTCATCTTACATCACAACTGTAGAAACTCATCCAGGCCCAAATCTGTAGCCATATCAAATGGGCAAGAGCTTATGCGTATGCCTGAATTTTGAGCTTATAGAATCAACAAAGCACTGAGTAACAAACTGCAGAACAGTGAAGTTGATAATTAGTTAAATGAGAGGGGATTTACACATACAGGGAATTTCACTAATGAAGTGAGGCTCAAAGTAATTGCTGTGCTTTTTCCTAAGGTTTTTAAATTCAGTTCCTCTTTTAGTTTCTTAAAAACCTTTCCTGGAAGTGAAACTGAACCTTGATTGACTATACTGATGTCAAGTATGAGATGTACTCCTCATCACTGAACATGGCATGCAGCTTTATATTATAACTGCATTAGCACAGAAATAACTGCATGACTTCATCAGTTATGCAGATTAATCACTGACTCACTCTAGTAGGCTTCTGTAGGGGACTTTGTAACTCACTCGTTCATAAAGCAGCAAAAAAAAATTAGAATGTGCACTTCTAGATGTCTTTTGTCAGAAGGAATTCACTTTGTATGGAAGACTCCATCTGAATATCGTTTGATGCATCCAGTGTGAACTCTCATTGTCATGTTATTTACTATACTCAGTTCAATCACTGTTGTAGGTGATGTCTAACCCCATCTCAGGTCCTCAGAGATGACAGTGTGTTGTTTCATATAGCTATAACTACAAAGAAATATAAAAGAGTTATAAAAAGTTCTTCCTCAGAAGGAAGTGCTTGTTTTACCTGATGGCATCATTGAAATAAGGCAATATTAACTGATCAGAAAAGCAAGAGCAGTCTCTCAGGATCTGGAATACTGGATTTTAAGAACATGTTTCTGTGGGGCATTGGGTAGGTAAGTAGATTTGACTGCATCTCTCCCTACTAAAGAAATAATTAAACACTGCATTTCATGAAGGACTGGAAGACACAGCTCAGGGACTTCCCTCTCAGCCTTTACCCAAATAGGATGATGACATGAGAATAAAAAATAATATATATATCACACCTTTTATTCTGGATAAAAGGGTTTACTTTTATTCAAAGTAACATTATGTTGAATACCTCCAGGCAAGGCTTTCATAAAATATGTTTTATGTGTATTCATAAAACTAGTGTCTGAACATGTTCCAAATTGCATTGTAATTAAATTTGGTGCCAGAAGCCTAGTGCTTCACAACACTGGTACCCTCAGCATCACCCACAAAAGCCAGCAAACATCTACTCTCTTTTTTACTTACCTAGCTGCCATTTTATTCTCAGGTGTATTTTACCTAGGACACAATATGCCAGCAGCTCAGCAGTTTTAACGTGGAAGATGTCATAAATTGTCACTTACAATGGAGACAAAGAATTTTCAGATTGTTATGAGTACAATAAGAGAGCTACTACACCCTGGAGCCAGGTATCACTCCAAAGGAGAGAAAAAATAAATACTTAAAAGAAGAAAGTCTCTTGTCTTTTTTATCTTTTCTTGTGCCCTAACCATCAGTAACATTCAGGAACACCACAAATATATAAAAAAAACCCCCAAACTTGGAGACCCCAAAGCCCCTGATTAAGCAGTCCACATGCAGAGGGAAAGACTATAAGTTTAGGAAATGATCTCAGTATTTGTTTATTTTTAAATTATGGTGAAATTTTCATTACTTTTCTGAAAAGAAAAACAAACAAACAAACAAAAACCAAAAAAATAAAGTATGCTAGAATAAAAAATCAGATACTTAAGAAGCAGGTATGATAATTACATATCTTTTTGTTTTGTTTTTTTGTTTTCATCGAAACATGAAAAAATGCAGACAAGTGTTTCTTACTAAAAAATCTGAGAGTTCAGATGTTTAAAAAATATCTTGATTAAAAATTTCTAACCAGATGAAGAGCTTACACTTTCAGTGATATATTTAGTACTTTAAAATCTCCTCCCTAAAAAAGATATTTTCTATTTCAATCTTTATGCAGAGGCATGTATTGGAGACTGAAACATTACTGCATGGTATATAAGAAAGAAATTAAATAAAGTGTCAGTATTTAATATGTATTTGAAGCAGGTACAATTCAGGCACCAAAGACTACACCTGTACTAATAAACTAAACAGAATCAAAAGACAGGCTTAAGCACTGGCACACAATCATGTATACTATTTAATTATTCTCTTGTTTGTGTCACAGGTTTGACTTATGCTGAGTGGTACTCTCCCAGACAGTCCCTAGACAGGAGTTCAAAGGCAGAAATGAAAGACATTATTGCTTAAAGACAGCATGGACAAGACCACCCTGTTCTAGGATGGGCACAGATCAGCAAGGATGTTTAGTGGTAAAAGTCCTCAATATGAGAGAGTTGGTGCTGATCTTGAGCCTTTCTAATTTATAATTCCCATAGGGCAATATTTTTTATTTCAGTCATGCCACGAATGGCCAAGAATTGTGCCACTCCTTATAGGGATGAGACAATTGTAAGGAGGCAATACATCAGTCCTGCTGTGAGGCTGAGATCCTAAATATGTACAGTGCCAAATGATAGCAAGACAACCAGCCTTAGTACTGTTACAGTTATCACTATGAGCCCACTCTGCTCTGTCACCACGTGTGACCTGACCTGACCTCACACAGCGCCTCCACTCACCATGCTTCTTCTTCCCTTTGCAATGCTGCCATCCTCCCCAGGATTCAACCAGTGTCTGTAGTCCCGTTTGCATTCATTTAGTTAAACCACTGCATATTATCTTGCAGATCTCTTTGCTGCTGAAGATTACTAATTTGTTCAGTGAGTGTAAATCCAAATCTTTAGTGAAGTTTAACATTGGTTTATTTCAGAAGCAATCTATTCCTAACTGATTTTAGGAGACAGTTTCATTAAAATGAATATATTTGACTTTGTAGCCTTTTGCATTATTTCAAACAATTTGTGTTCAAATGAAACTTGAAATTAAATCATAATAATTTTTAAAGTGCTTATCACCAGGAGGATGAACGTCAGCATTTGGTCCTGAATAAGACTCTGAACATCCCTATGAGCTGGGATCAATGTTCAGGACAGGACTGAGCTGTTGAATGCTCAGTTGCAAAGAACTTCTCAAACTTAATCATAAGTGAACTTCAGAAAAGTGGTAAAGACAGATTATATTTTTACATCAGTAAACTGGCGAAGTTCAGTGCCTGTAGTGTCTCTAAGCCAAAACTCTCCAAAATACCAGGGGAAAAATAACAAAACAAAACAAAAAACAAACAAACAAAAAAACCCCACCAAAAATCCCAAAACCCAACAAACTTATTAAAAGTCAAGAGCAGAGTTTAAAAGTAGAGGTTATGTACTAACTGTCCATTTTTCTGTGGACCTGTAGTCTCTGATCTTCAGTATAACATTTTGGTTGTGTATTAAGTGTCTGGACTCACAGTTTTCAAGAGTTGTTCTATTCTCTCCAATTTTACTTCTCACTCTCTGTTCCAAAATGAAACCACATTCCTTTCCAATTGTTTCTGCTGTTGTTACTGTTAACATTTGTTTTCGTCAAACAATATCAAGGAATGTCTGGAAAATCAATGTTTAATAAGTTATAGTAATGTTTTCAATTTCCTGTCATCTGCTTTAATGTACATGTGTACCCTGTCATTTCTCATCACTTTTTATATCCATCTTGTTATCAGCAAAGTATAACTTAATGTACAGCTAACTCTTTCCTAAGTGACCTTAAAGCATACACCACTGGGGATGCTTCGCAGAAGAGTTATTCTTTCTTTGCAGTGAAGGTGACAGAGGGAACAACTTGGAAACAGCAGCACAAAACTTCAGCAAGGACTTTCACACTTGGGTAAATGTCCTGGTGCAGGGAGGGAGAAAAAAAATAAATAAAAAAAATAAAAAAAAAAAAAGAAGAATTAGGCAGAAGAAATTCCTTATATCTGCAACCACATGATCACTGTGCAGCAAAGAGACTATTTCCTTGCTTCCGTGTGCCAAAAGCAGTCCTAAGTCTGAATCAGACTAGGTCTCATAACACTGTCCGAGGATTCAACCTTTAACATTTATTAATATTACTTTGTGATACCTTTTTCTCTGTAACATCTTGACTGATTGACAGAAAAATATGAAGAAATGAGACTGTGATGATTTACTTCAATAATTTCTCTCCCACAAAGACTGTGCTTTAAGAAGCTGCTCAATGTAACAAAAGCTAGAGGAAGGATACAAAAGTAGAGGGTGCAAGACTTCATTGCTATGGTGCAGAGAGAAAGAAGTAAGGAGAATAGCAGAAGGAAAAACAAATTAAGAGGGATTTCACTGTCCTGAGGAGATTAATCCAGTCATCTGCCCGTGTCCAAACAGTTCAGTTAGTCTTATTTGGGTATCAGTATGATACCAATTCCCTTAGAGTAGTGCAAGTTTGCTGTGGAGAGTAACTCTAAAAATGGAACAAGTAATGTAGGGTTGCTGACCTCTTGAACAAGAGTCCCTGGCTCAAGTCTCCACCACTTAAATATTTCATAGATTGGTCACTGCAAGTCATTAAATCTCACCAAATCCAACAGGATGGCCTATAAAAAAGGATGGAGGTACCTAAATAGTGGTGCTGGCACTCAGCCCATAGTCTTATTTTTATAGTTATTTTGCAAGACACTTGTTACTCTTGGTTCTGGTTTGTTTTGTTTTTTTTTTTTTTTCTTTTTTCTTTTTTTTCTCCCCTCCTTGTTCTTTTTAATAGCTTTAAATATAATTGCTAGAGCATGCAAATGTCTCCCTACCCAGATGCGTTAAAGTCTTAGGTCAGCCTTTCTGCATGCATAAAACTCTCCAGACCCAGATTGACTGAAGACTTGGGAGATGGAAAAGGCAGAGAAGCAGTGAATCTGGGAACAAGGGCCAACCCACTCATCCTGATCCTGAAGACACTGAAAATAATGTGAACTCCCACATAGATTTCTGCATTCAATTCATTACCAGTTGGTACTTAGAGATAACATTATGGAAGTTTTTGTTTCTCCACTTGGCTTTAATTACCTTCCTTATTAGGATTTATCTTTCTGATATGGCAAAATATTATTTCAATAGATGCTGAAACGTTATGCAAAAAGAGACTAAAATTATTTCCCATAGCACGTTATTAATGGATGTTTACAAGTTTCAATGCAAGCAATTTAAAGGGCTCAAACGATACCTTTCTGAGAGCTCAATTCAATGTGGTAGACGTCTGGTTTAAAATAAACTAAGCTTCATGTTTGTTTTTTTTGTTGCGTTTTTTTTTTTTCCCCTTCCTCTGTAATATATGAAACTGTTCTTCAAATGCTAACTAATCTAACCGATTTTGTATTGAATCATGAATGCATTTTAATTCACTATTCAAACTGTTGTAGCAATGAATATTTCTGCATCTCCAGCAATATGTTAAAAGACGGCTTTTCATTGGTTTTTTTTTTTAAATAAAAAACAAACCCAAACTTCTGCAATTTCTTTATACAGTCTGATTAAAATCCAATTAATTACAAACACAAATAAACCTTTCTACCACAGTTTGCAGAAGAGGGCTGATGGAAGTAAAGTTGTCAATCAAAGATCCAATAGGGAGTAGTAACTTGTCATCTCCATAACTTTTAGCCAGTAAAAATGTGAAGTTAAAACCCAACATTAACCGTGTATTGTCATACACAAGTTTATTAGGATATATCTCACTTCTTTGATTGTTGTACTGCTTATCACAAGATCAATACAATTTTCTTTATACTGCACCTTTCTTGACAAAGTCATCCCAAGACTTTTCAGAATAATAAATATACATACAATAAAAAGGCAGCTAAAATACAATAAAAGGAAATTAAACATTAATGTACAATACAATTGTATTGCAAAATCAGTGCTGCCAAAGAACAATTTGATGGCAACAAAATTTTTTTTTTTTAATTATGCTTTTATTGGTATTTTGAAATTTTATAAAACCAATAAAATGCATAACCATAATAAATAACAAATAGAGAATATGCACAACATACATCAGGATTTCCCCCAGTCCAGATTGTCAACTGACATAAATCAGCATTGCCTTGCTGACTTCCCTGAAGCTATACAAATAGCACTTACTGGAGACTGGGTCCATTGCACATTGATTTAAAACCTAAAAATGAGATTATCTTCCCTATAATATGATGGTTTGGTGTTGATATTAGTTGCAAGGGGGTTATGCCTTTGTTTCTTTACTAACATCACTGAAAGTTCCCTGGAGGGTGTATGTGGAACTTCTCCTCCAGAGGGCAAAAAGTAGGCACTAACTTCCCTTTTACGTGATGAGCTAGTGTGTAGAGAATTTCTGCATGCTCAGTTCTCTTTTCCATCTAACAGCCAAGAAATCTGAGTAAACTCTATCTCTTTGGCTTGTAACATACTAGTCTAGTTATTCACCTCTAGGCTGTGAAGGTATAAGTGTGGCACAAAGAAGGGAAAATAAGGTGAAGGGAAGCAACTCTGCCCTCTCTACTGGAGGTGTTGTGCTGGGCAGAAAAGACATAGCAGGGAGTAAACTTACTCTGAGGTACCGTAGAAAACACCATCAAAAAAGTAATGCATGGACCCTCTCAAATGATGAAGGAATTTCTGCATTACTGTCTTGATCAGCCTTGCATGCATGTAGTAATAATAGGTATAAAATAGGTACCTACCTCAGCTAGCAGACTGCTACAATCAAAACAAGACAGGGGTATGAAGCTTGAATGTTCACAGGCTAATACGGCAGGGGATTTCCAAATAACTCAGTTCAAATTCTGCCTGGGACTCCACGCAACGCCCAGACAGTTTTGGTACTGTCTCTAGGCCTGCCTCAAGCTTGACGAAGTGTTGTGGGCATCTCAGACTTACAACAGGTGAAGCCCAGGTGATTCTATATAATAGGTGATTCCACTTAATCCTATTAATATAGTTGAAGTGTATCATCAGTACAGTAGCTGGGCTAGATATTGTTATCTCCAAACCCAAATATTTTTTAATAAGGACAGATTGAATAAACTACCCCTGTGATCTTCTGAATCTAAAATAACTTTGACTGGCAAGGCGAACACCAAGAACCTAGAAGAGGCATTTCTGGGTGTCACTACCAAAAATTATAATTACATATCTTGAGATGAGATGATCAAAATATGGGATGTTTCAGTTGCTTCTGTGCAAAGTCTAAATTCCAGAATAGGTGCATTTCTGGAAGTAATATAATTCTAAGAGTCTGGATTACTTGCCACCAAGACATTAAAGTGATAATGTTTTTCAGACATATTTCAGTACTAAAAGTTAAAGTACCTTCGCCCCAGCAGCACAGAGGACAGGGAAAGGAGGTTTTGTCAGTTCACCTCTGCTGCTCTTCCCGGCATGAAAGTCCAGGAACAAGACGTTCCAAAGCAAGCATCTCATGGAGTCATGGACCTCTTTGGGCTCAGCTCCCGGCTCCAGTATGGGGACATCCATGCGCTGCAGACTCATCCCCCACTCTGGGGGTCCATCCCAGCTCTGTCAGTGAGCAACTCTTAGGGTCACAATTCCAGTCACAACTGCACTCAGACTCAACTTCTCTACTTGGAGTCCTTCATGGCTTACATGTGGGTGTCTGCTCCACCGCTGAATCTCCATGGGCTGCAGGGGATTTTGTCTTCTCCTATTCCACTCAGTTGAACTGGGTGTAGGTCTCTGTCTTTTCCTCTGTCAACAAAGCTCTCTCTCTGACTGTTTGTCCTTTGTTTAGACAGATGGTTGTCTTTTGTTAGGTCAGTGACCTCTCCTCCATGTACCACACCTCCTTCTTTTCAGGACAGTCCTTCCCCTCACCAATATGGATTTGCAGAGATGTTTCTCTAGTACTCAATGGCCCAGTCTGGGCTGGAGGGGTCTCTGCCTAGGAGCCAGGGGAGTTTTTCACTCTCACAAGGTTGCCCTTCCCCTACTACCAAAGAAACCCCCCCCCTCCGTACACACAAACCCAACACAAGCACCATATGAACTACTATGAAGAAAAATAACTCCATCCCAGCCAAAACCTGTACAGTCAGAATCCTAGCAAAGCCAACAGAAAATTGGTAATGGGTCAAAAATGGCATGAGAGAAAGGCTGAGTAGAGGAAGAAGGAAAAGTCATACCAATATCACACCCCAGCTGGGTGATCCATGGACTGCAGGTGGTCCACCTAGGCATCTCTACTCTGCTCTTTCAGTGACGTAAAATTAGCTTGAGGATACTCTGTTTATAAATCCCATCTGCTCTTACAAGAGCAATTTAGAGATGATGCAAGGAAAGAACCCCAGTCACCCTATCTATTTTACACTGGGCATATAATATCCAGGTGGAATAGACAGAGACTGCCGGCCCTGACACATGACAGTATACACTCTAGAGAGCACTGTAAAAGGAAAGACTCAGCTGGGGACTTTCCTAGGCATCCAAGCTAGTTTTCTGTAGATTGACCTCAAGATGTCTCAGGCTGAAATTTTGTCCTCAAGCTTTGTCTCTGGCTTGCTTTTACACAAGAATTTAGCAGAGACCAATTCACCAACCCCTCCACTGCTCTTTTTTCTCATGCTGACCTCAAATTCACTACTGTAAGATGTTCTCTGCCTTCTCTGAAACTGCTTACTCTGCATATTTTATGTTGTCCTTGTCCCTGCTCCAGTTGTCTGTCTCTTTGGAGGATGGGACTACAGGAAAAACAACATGACTAAACCCGGTTCATCCCACAGAAGACTATAATTTATGTCACCTGATCTGGAGCTATCAAAAATGACATTTCAGCCTAGAGAAGAAACTCACTGGAGCAGTTAGAGGAAAGGCAGTCTGGGGCAATCTCTGCTGCATGAGAACTCTGCAGATTGCCAGTACCTGCAAGACTCAATTGCTTGAATGTATGCTGGAGGCTCTTTACACTAGTTACAGGCAGGAGACTGGGACATAGCCATGCGTGCATATACAGGCAGATAGCATATGTTTGAGAAAATATGAACATTGTAGCGTAAAAACGTGTTGTTGGTTTTGTTTTGTTTTGTTTTTAAATAATAAAAATCAGTTTTTAATGTATTTTTAGCACATTCATATGCTTTTCTCTGACTGAAGTCAAGTGCACCTTAGTGCTATGTCTGCCTCTGAATATTTTGCTTAATACTGTCAAATTTAAGCAGATATTTACTTTTTTTTTTTTTTTTTTCCTTTCCAAATGGCTGATCTTAGCCACTTGTGGTCATACCCAAAGCCAAGGGAAGTCAACAGTGAGATTCACTTTATCAAATTTTAGTCTTAAATATCTGATTTCGTCCTTGAGACACCCTGTGTAGTCAGTGGAGGGAACCAGGGTATGATTTGTTTGATTTGTCTCGGAGAGCTATTTTAGGGTGAGGTGAAGCTTATCTTTATGAGTTCCTGTTTTTTTCACCACTATAAAGGGAACCTGTAAGGACTATAAAGGGAATGTAGTGCAAATGAATTATATTGAGATGTTTACATTTAGTCAGTATCTTCAACTTGCACTGTGTAAAGGTGGGGAGGACTCACTATTCTAGCCAAAGATATAATGTTTTTTTAATCCAGAAATTCCTCTGCTCCAACCCTTAGGCCATTTCCCTTCCTTACACTTTTTTAAACAAAAGGGTGTCACTTTTCACTAGTGGCTAATCCAGTTGTGAAGCAAAGTGAATGACTGGGAAGGGTGTAGTAATTACAGTACAGTGTGATGATACTCTAGTGTATTCCCTGAAGAAGTATGATCTCAGAGAATTTCTTCTAGTCCCTCTTCAAGTAATTACTGTCAATTCATGCTTATCTGCCAGCTCTCTCACCAGGTTTTCTTTTCCTTGCTTTTCTTAGTGAAGGTACTGATTCTGACAAAAGGAGCCATTTGTCAAGGAGCCAGCATGCCAACTTTTCTTTCCTTTTCTTTGTTGAAATTATGCAAGAGATTACAGTCCAGCCTGAACCCATATGTACGTTATCATCTAAATAATAGTAGAGCACATAATAATCAACGTCAAGTGGACACTAGTGGTAGCAGATACAGCTATGTCATTCAGCAGAAGGCTTCTTGCACAACCAGTTCTGGACATCTGAAATCACAGAGGTTTTTAAATAGATCACCAAGATTCATTAAGTATTGCAAAATCAGTAGCTGTAGCAAACCTCTAAGACGTTTTTGAACATAAACTCTTCTTCTTAGGGACCATACTGGAAGTGAGGAGTGGCTTCAAGGTATCTCCTAAAAGATTAACATTGCTTACTCATAAGACAGTAAGGGATAGGTTTCCTTGAGCTTCCACAATGACACTGACTTCAACCTGACCTGGGATGGAGTGATAATTACAATATCTGTCTTTGGTTCCTCTCCCACCATTTGGACAGGGGATCCTCTACTAGATCTACAAGATCATCTGGTGTATCAAAGTGCTTTAAATAAAACCACAAGAGTTTTGTAACAACAATTTATTTGAAACAAAATTCCCGTCTTCATTTCTTAGACTACAGAATAAACATGAAACTGTTAAATTATCTGAAAATCTACATAAGCTGAGATCTGAATATAAATTATCTTCCTATGGAACTTCTGATTTCATTGTGAGCACACTGTAAGAATCAAGTGAACTTTGGACTCTATCCATACCATTTCAGCAATCCTGCAGCTGTTGTGATATAGAACATAAGACCAGATATAGGCCATGCATGTCCCAATACCAGGTCAGCCACTTACACACATCTGTGCTACTAAACAAGGTTGCAAACTGACATTTGTGTGTCATTGTTCAAGACATTGTTTCTCTTTCCTGAAGTGCAATATTCACCTTCTGTTTTCAGGTCAGTCTTCACTATATAGAAGAAACATAGGTAGTCACCTGAAGAAATATGTAGCATGGAACTTTTACCTTTTTTAAATTTAAAAAATAAATTTTAGCTTCAACACTATCCGTACAACACATGCAGGGTAAAATAAGAATGCAGTAGAAGAAAGATAGAGCTCTATACCCGGACAATTTGAAGAGTGTGCTTTAGCTTTCTCTGATGCTGGCATTTGCCTCAGGATTGGGCTTATTATGAACTTGATTTGGCTGTCAACAAACTGATCCAAA
>NW_010323714.1:102302-109214 GCF_000700745.2 Antrostomus carolinensis | reverse complement strand
TCCCCTCATCTAAATCATCGATAAAGATGTACCATTGTGCCTCTCCTTCAAGTCCCTATTTCCCACTAACAGAAATAAAGGCTTTAGCCCAAACTCAATTAAGGAAAACTTTTAAATAAGTCTTCTCTATCATAAATTTACCTCACTAACAGAAAATTCTTTCTGTTGGTAAACAGCACTAACTGTTTGTAATTGGCATATTTTACACGGGGGGACACACAGACATGCTTTGGACGCAAAAGGGCCATGCAGCTCTGTAGCCCTGAGGTTACCACGTGCTCTCAGGCACATGGACCACAACATGAAAGAATGAGATCTCCTAGGATATCTGCGCTTTTTGTTCCTCATTCGATTGGTATTTTTCCAACTTTTCAAAACACAACAAAATCCATATCCTTCGAGTTGAAAGATTTCTTAAAAAAACCCAACCAATTTCAAAAATAATGTTGCATTCCTGTGTAATCCTATCATTTGTTTGCTAAATCTGCTTCTCAGCAAAAGCCCTGCATTCCAACAATTGCTTACTTTCTTGTTACAGTCTTGGCTGCAGTGTCTTGCTAAATAGATGTTTCCATGGAGATGACAAATGAATATCATCCATGTTGCAATGAGCTTCTGATTTCATCTTGAACCATTAGCTTTCAAACCACAGCTTATTCATTATTCATTTGCAGTAAGGAAATGGCTGAAACCCAGAGCATTACAGCAGATGAAAATCTGTGTATGCAGTCTAGAAGACAGTGCATTTCCCACCATACAAAATGAACAAAACTCCCTGGGATTAAAATAATGATTCTAGAAGCTGTCCTAAAGGCCTACAAAATTTTTACCTCTCAATTAATAGCATGCCTACATAAAGTATGGGAACTAAGACACATTTTAAATATTGAGGCAGACAGGGACTTTCAGGAGGAAAAAACAGTAGGTGACATTCAACTTTTTTACACTGTAAGAATGATACTAAATGCTTTTCAGAAGCTCAGGAGAAGGCAGAAACATAAATCACCAAAAATTTTACTTAATAGCTTAATAGGAACATGTAATTTCTTGTGCTTTTTGACTGTTCTTGTATATGAAACCAGTATCTGATTCCCATTAAGGAAATGCCCTTCTTTTATCATTGGGTGACAGGTGACTGTATTCTTTGGCAGCTCTGAGGGAATTTAAGAAAAAGAAGGCAAAAATATTTTCAGTCTTTCCATAACTAAAAACATTCACAGTTGCTGCAGTTAATTTTTTAAAAAGGATTTTAAAGCTCATGAGAGCTTTCCACTCTGCAGGAATAAATATCTACTACTGTTTGCTCAACTTAGAAAAATATTTATTCCTCTACATTTAAATAAATTTAAGGCAGTACAATTTTAAGATAGCCAATTACATTAATGTACAATATCAGTGCAGTCCTTCACCTGAAATCATTTTTCATTCTTAAGTTCTGGGTTGGAAGGAAAAAAATGTTAATGCACTGTTATTGCTACAAATTTTCTATCTTCTGCCCTTTCATATATGAGGGCTTCCATTTTTTGGTTATTCAAAGAAAATACTCTTTCTTAAATGCTGGCCTAAGACTAGGTTGCTTGGAAGGAAGGAGTCTGTAACCAATGCTTGAAAGACACAACAGACACACATGCACTGCAGTGTCACCTAATTTTTACTGCCTGTTTATTATCTATCATTGCCTGAAACAGCATTCAAATTTAACATAATTAAGGTAGGTTGTAATTTTCTGGCTAATTTTGAGGTTGAAGGTGTTTATACGTACATGACCTGAAAGACATTTTGCCTCATAAAAGTTATCATGCATCTGATCCAGGGAAACAAAACAGGACATTTAAAAGTGGGACGTCCTTCACACTTGTCCTGCTTAATAACATCCATGCTCCCACTGTCTGAGCACTGGAGTTGTCCTGGGAAAAGCATGTCAATTAGAGCAAGTTATAACCAATTACTTGGCTCGTCATTTGAATTACTGTCCATTAAGAACTGACCTGAGTTTACTGAACACTCTTCATTCACATAATAGGCTTAATACCAGTGTGACAAGAGGTCAAAGGGTAACAAGAAATGATGAACACAGATTACTTTGTTACATGGAAAGGGGACAATGAGCAGTAGTTCATTTTTTCCACTAACACTACATGCCATTTTCACACTACTACTATCTTACTTACTTTCTCAGATTACCACGAAGCTGGAATGACCATACGCACCACTGCACAAACAGCCATCTCCATGAAGTCCCTTCCTATCTCACAGATGAGGCTTTATCGAAGCATAACATAGGGATGAGATGAAGCAAGCAATAAAGGCCAGCTCTTATTCATGTCAAGAAATATGCAGACAGTCTAGACAAAGCGCTGAGCTCTTCCTGTGCAGGTTGCCTGTGCACATCTACTAAACGACCTTTTCTGCAGAAACGCAAATTTGCCAGGGTCTTTTTTCGGTGTTGCACACAGGGATGGGAGAGAAGGGGAGAAGATAAAACCACTGCCCAGCCTTTGCACCTCTGAGGATTTGATCCACCACATTTAAATTAGGGAGTTTTTCCACTCTCAATTCTAAATAGAAGTTGCAATTGAATCTATTCATTATTGCAATTTACAGTAGTTAAGGTCTGGAGCTGCCTAAGGTTTGAAGTGAGATATTTGGGACACAAGCTGTCAGAAAATGGATTTGTCTCTCAGACCTAACTCTTCTTATTTGGCAGGAAATAGAAAATGCTCTCTCTTCATCATGCTCTTCATTTGCCTCTGAGCACAGATCCATAATAACCATGACAGCATGTTCTCACTCACAAGCACAAATTGTAACTTTCCAAGGAAATAAAAGCAACACACAGACAGACAAAGCCATGGAAACCGTTCACCACAGCACAGCCAGGATTCCAGCATCAAGCTAGATGACCAACGGAGTGAAACGCGCTCTTTTCCCTTGAGAAGAAAAACAAGAAATCTGGGATAGAAGAAGGTGTTCCAGATACAATATCATGGAGTACTTTTTTGTAACTTCCTAAGATAAATGCACAAAAGACTTATACTTTTGGTGATATTTACTGGAGGTAAAATGACCACTGTGAAGCCATTGTAGAGCATGCTGGATCTTCTGAAAGGCAGTGTGATGTTATTAAAGTGTTACATTTTCAAATACTTGTTTGTTTCCTTGCTCTCTCATGCATTTATGTAAAATCATCACTGTGTGCCTACCTGTTACAGTTTTTACCTTCTCCAACTGCATATGGAGAAGTAACTCCACAGGCAGACAGCACATGAATCCACTAACAAGTGAGCATACCTGGTCCTTCAGCAGAAAAGTCACTGCAGCCACCTCACTTCACCTGGTGCAGAAGGAAGACTTGCTGTCCAACCACTTCCTCTAGTGTTATTTCCAATGAGATGCTGTCATGCACATATACTTGATCCTTCAAAATCTACAGCTTCCAATTCATTCAATTAATGCAGAATGTAATCCTATATTTACTACAGTTTTAAATACCTTATAGCACTAAAAAAAATCTAGAAGTTTATATAATGTCCATGGGAAAACAAGAAGCCATACATTTATATAACTGACCATTTCTCAGGTTACAGCAAAGTTTGAAAATCACAGCCCTAAAAGTCCAGGACTGGAAACAGAGATGCAGCAAGGGCTAATTAGCAGCTGTAACAGACTAATTAGTGTACTGAGTCCTAAGAGAGAATAAAGGTTCATATCCCTGTAGCATTTGAGCTATACAGATTTAACCCCTTGGCCTACGAATGCACCTTGTAGGTTCTGTTCCAAGCTCAATTTCAGTCTGACCTTCCAGAAACCACCACATGATTTGTTTCAGTTTAATCAATGTGTTACAGTACAGATATATATTTTCATACATTTACAGTGTGTCCTGAGTTTGCAGGGTGTTCAGTAAAAAGCATAATGCAGATAAGGAAGTTAATTTTTCTTGAGCACTGAAGAAGAACCTAAACCTTCTGCTTTAAACCTAGAATAAGATATGAAAAATTTATCAGTGAAAACTATTTGGGCTTTGTTCAATTACATGATATTAAAGCAAGAACGCATGATCTTCAAAAAAAGTTTACGCTAACATTATCCCTTTTCAAATTAGGAAATAAGTAACGTTCACAGAACACAGTTTTTATTATTAAGTTGTACAGCACTGTGACACTAGGGCAGAAAACAGCATTTCAAGTATAGAAACTCTGCTTTACTCAAGTTGAAGTCACCCTGCATGGGGAGAAATAGGCTTATTCCCCCCACTTCAGCCAAGCACAGTTAACAGAAAGCAGCAAGTCTCTACACAATGTGGCCCAACTAGGTAGATACAACAGCCAGAACAGCTGTGTCACACTGATAGGAAGTCATCTTGCCACAGCCTGAAAGCAAACTCAGTGTGCAGCACTATCAAAACTATAGGCCACTGCAACCAAAGCCTTCTACCAATTTCTGCTTGGCAGAAAAAGTGGGAGACACTCAACTATGTCTTTGTGAAGATCCTCCCCAACTTACAAAAACAGGAGAAACATACTGAAACTAGGAATTGCTCATTTGCAGAAACACACTGCAGCATTTCTTCCCCAGTATTTCTAGTGACCACATTAGTGGAGCTTATCTATTTTTCTGCCTTCCTTCCTGGCTTGAGGACTTGGGGTGATTACCTACAGCCTGCTGGCAAGTAAGGGACTTGGGGATCTCTGAGTTGAAAAACTGGGGAAGAAGATGCAACATGATGGGAAGGTCAGGGCTACCTATGGCACTGTTAGTTCTGAAGCCCGTCGCAGAACTTGAAACCCTCCTGTCATCTCATGGCGATCTAGGGGAGAGAAGCTCAGAGTCTGTGATATTACCGTGAGCGCAATCACAGGCTCTCACTCACACTGTTCATATTCACCAGGCAATAAGCGGGGCCAAGCACACAGCTTTTGACTACAGCATTTTGTCACCTCTGAAGTCAAGCTCCATGGCTAAAGAGCTCACTGGGCATGTTTAGAATGTACATATAATCTTTACAGTTTCTAATCTGCTTGATGATGAACTGTAACCAGAACAGACAAAGCACCACTGTGGCACCACTGCAAGGAAGAATCGCTTCAATTTTGAATTACTACTTCTCTTCCAAAAGAGATCTTATTTTTGTCTCATGAAACCGGCTTTTCCTAAATTATTCTCTGCAGGAGGGAGAATTTAAACAACATGTAGAGCTGGTTGCACTACGTATATACAGATATGTATGTATAGATAGTATTATAGATCATCATCTTTGATGATCATGTTGAGTTCTTAAACCATTTGACGTTTTTCACACCAGTGTCAGTCCCAGGAAGCAGCAGCTGTTCACCCATTTCTCTGTTACCAGCTAGCATAAAACTTAACTCAAGTGCTTTATACAGAGGGTTTAGCCTTTCCATCTTTTGGGGCAGGGACTACACCAAGGTCAAAGAAAAGCATCATTTATCTCCCTGTGAAAAATCCAATTTGCTCATATTTTAAGGTGGGTTTGTGTTATTCAAATGTGCACCCTGTAGAAATGTATTAGACTCGGACAATCTTTTTTTTCTAATGCTGTGCCTCCACAGAGCAACGTGTAGCACCAGAAAGCACAAGGCAACATTAGGGAGGATGTGCTCCTTGCAGCTCTATGGCACAAGAAACCGAAAAGCCCCATTTTTGCATGTGCAATTGCCGCTTTAACCACCAGATGCTACTGTGGCATTAGAATGGGAGCCGGGGGCTGTGGCTGCTGTGCTCCCCATAGTCCCCTACTGGAGAATGGACATTATACAGTCTTTAATTATATGATCACACACTACCTCATCCCCCGAGCAGGTGTCCTTTGGAAGAGGATAATGAAGAAAATCTATTATCTGTGGGACCCTTCATTTGCCAGAAAAGTTAGCAGGTACGTACTGAACAAAAGGAGACTGCGGGGGAAGAGGAGGGTGTCAGGGCTGAGGCTGCTGAACACAATGAAGCTGTGCTGTTAAAGAGACTGCTAAAAAGGGCTGCCAGGCTGGGTGCCTGGGTACAGAGACACTGTTCTGGCTCTCCAGAATCAGAGGATATTTGAGACACTGTTTCATCTCTCTGTGTTTCCATTTCCTTTGTAAAATGGGGATAATGCCTGCCAATGTCTCTGAAGTGACTTTATGAGTATTAAACAAATAGTGCTTCTAATGCATTAATGCATTTATACATTAACTATTAATAGCTGTAAGACTCAGCATTACACACAGTATAGAAAAGAAAAAAATAGCTATTTAATATACAGTCATTCAGGTAATTTTGGTGTGTTTGTTTGGGTTTGTTTTGGGTTTTTTTTTTTTAAAAAAAGCTAAATATCTACAAAACTCAAAAAAGGATATCTATCCAATATGTTCTAAGGCCCTTTGACAGCATTACATATTTAAAATGCTGCAGTACAACTTAAACTCCAATCTCCTTCCAGGCACATTGGAAGGAAAATTCAGAAGTCAAGGTTAAGGAGAGTCCCTCTGGTAGGATGCCTGTGAGGCAGCCAGCAGACCACAGCCACTGCTCCCTTACTGCAACAAAACTCCAGCTCTGGTTGCCTGGCTTGAGGAGAATGATGGCCATGGTATCTCATGGATGGCCAGATGACAAAAGTGAAGTTGGGGTGCAGAGAACAGGAGTGGGTGATGAAGCCTATAGTAAATAGTTCAAACAAGTATCCAAACTATACCGGAAGCCTAGATTTAATACTGAACCTTTCAGTCATTTGCAGTCATTTTCCCCATCATGTTGCAGCCTCAATGAATGCCCAGTAATTACTGCCTTTCCCATTTGCTCCAACAAAAACGTAAAGTATGTGGATTGTCATCTGGAGGGTTTGAATCATGCAGAGATGGGATAAACAAAAGCCCTCTCTCCATGACCAAACCTGTGTTTTGTATAGCA
>NW_010323714.1:69589-102272 GCF_000700745.2 Antrostomus carolinensis | reverse complement strand
AGGAAAACAGCTACTGCCCAGGAGGCTGATCTCTATCTACTGCTGCAGGGTAGGAGGAAGGAAGAGAGGCACAGAGGTAGAATTAGTAGCTTAACTTATTCAAAGCAAAGTCACCTTATCCCCAAATTGAAGGTAATCATACCATAAGAGAGAGAGAAATTATGCTTTTGACTCTTTTTTTTTTTTTTAATCTTAGAATTGCAATGTCCTGATAAGCAACCAGGCTCAAACATCTAAGCTCAATGTGCAGAATCTACAGTCCCTTTCTATGACCTCATTTCCTTTAGATAGCATTTTTCCTTCATCCAAAATAAGTCCTTATCCCCCTCGACCTGATTCTCAGCTCCTTTGTAGAACCACAGTCAGTTCACAAGCCCAAAGCATAGCTGCTGTCCTGCTGCCAGGGGCCTTCCAGCAACTGTCCTGCACTGTCAGAGCTTCAGCCTTGCCTGCAGCCACTTAAATGTATGGCACACAAACCCCTTTTCTCTCATCTTCCCTTTTTTCCTCTGTCAGAGAGACACAGGCCAGGTTTCCTCCTGTTCTTTTCCCAATGTATTTGACAGTTCGCTCTGCGCTGCAGAGCATTCAGATAGACTCATAAAGGGATGCTGCTAAAATGCCATCACTAACCTATGCAAACAACAGAAAATGCTTTGGTCTGTACAACTTTCTGAAGCACAGCACTGAGGGGGGCAGAATTGGGATGGGGTAAAGGACAAGAGCAAGAAGGTCAAGGAGTGAGCTAGAAAGGGATAAAGGGTGAAAGGCTGCTGTTCAAAAGCACAAAAGGATGCTAAGGACACGATCCGAAGACTTCAGGTTTGGTAACTTTTCCCAGTGATTACTCACCTGGATCTTACTCTTAGGACTGGATTATGGTTGAGTAAAAAAGAAAAGGTTCTATAATTTTATTTTGAATATTACCACCATTTCAAAAGATTTTTTTGAAGCAAAAGGACAGTTATACTCCCCTTTCTTAAGCAAGCTTTGCAGACTATTTTTTCTGATGTAAGCCATAGTGAGTTTATAGAAACAAAGGCAGGGGAATGAAATAATAATATAAATGTGTGTTTATGTGTGCTTGAGAGAGAACAGCAACTACATCTTAATGTTTCCTCTATAGCACCACAACTACATGCATAACAGGTTGAGTTTGGATTATTGATTAATCTACTTATTGATTATTCTACTAATGAAAACTAATGGAATTTATTATTCTACTAATTCACAATTTACAGAAAACTTAAATGCAGCATATAAATTGTTTCTTGTTTTGCCCAAGTAAAGCCCTAAACTAGCCTAGGGTTTTTCAGTGGCTTCAAAACTTGAACTATCCAAACACTCTGCCCTATGAAAAAAGTCATCAGTTCCTTCACTGCATAAGCATGGCTAGGACATTTGTCCTTATCAGATCCCACCAATTCCAGATTTTCAAGATCACAAAGACAGGACAGTGAGACCAACCAAGTCATCAGAAATGGTCACAGCTGGAAATGAAACCAAGCTAATCCAATACAAAGTACTGTAATACTGAGCAGGATGGGCTGGCTGAACTAAATCTTTTGGACCAAAAAAAACGTTTCTGCAGCACAGTACACAATTCCTCTATACTGGAAAAGGCTTTTGTCACTGTATTGGGTCTGGCTGGGCTGGAGTTGATTTTCCCCGTGGCAGCCCTCAGAGTGCTCTGTTTTGTATTGGTGGCTCCAGGGGTGTTGATTACACCCCAGTGTTTTGGTTACTGGTGAGCAGTGCTAGCACAGCACCAAGGTTGGCTCTCCAACATTTCCCCCAGTAGGCTGGAGGTGGGGAAGGTCTTGGGAGGGGACATAGCCAGGACAGCTGACCCAAACGGACCAAAGGGATATTCCATACCATATGACGTCTGCTCAGAAATAAAAGCAAGGGAAAAGGAGTGGGAGGGGAGGGCATTCGTTATTTCCGTTTGTCCTCCGGGAACCGCAACGCATATGCAAACCCTGCTTCCCGGGAAGTGGCCAAACATCGTCTGCTGATGGGAAGCAGAGAATAAATATTTTGTTCTTTTGCTTCTGCACGTGCAGCTCTGCTTTGCTTCTATTAAACTGCCTTTGTCTCAACCCACAAGTTTTTGTCTGGTTTTTTTTCTTTCTCTCTTGTGTTCCATCTTATTTTCTCCCCCTGCCCAATTGAGGAGGGGGAGTGATAGAGTGGGCTTTGGTGGGCATCTGGCCTCTAGCCAGGGTCAACCCACCACAGTCACATTATTTCTTGGACAAGTGCTGGATGGCTGCTTTGGAAACATGGTAAAAAGAGGGAAGCTGCTAACTGAGAGCACAGGAGTCTCGTAAGAGTAATACCAACTGCAGAGAGCAGGAGACACCACTGAAATGTGCCTTCCCTACCCATGGGATTGGATTAGAGGCTAGTCAGGGAACTACTAGCAGGAACTACCTTCACCTAGTCCAGGCAGCAGATTCTTGGAAGAGGTGAAGAGACATTGATAGACATTGCCAGGTACAGAGCATGTTAACCATCAAAAACGGTGCAGGAACCACGCAGTGCAATAAGCCCCCACCCCTAAAGACAGAAACACACATGTCACTTTTTGCATGCTGATTGAGGAAGCTTTAAAAATTTATCCACATAAGAGTATCTTGACAGGAAAAAAAGACGTGGGAATCAGATTTTGAGTTCAATTTACCTTCCCACAAATAAGTCCCCAAGCAATAAAGGAAAGAAACGTTAGTTTTGTAGTGATGACCAGGCAACATGTCGGTGGAAATGAGAGGGGCAGTTGCTAGCTAAGGAAGGGACTGCATTTGTCCAAAGTTCATCTTCAAGGAGTAATTCCTTACCATGGGATGCAACCCATCTGAAAAAAAATGCTTTAATAAGTGCTCTCACTTCTACATGTTTCCAGTCTTGGCTCCTCCTCGACATCAGAAGCCACAAAGATTAATCTCCAAGCACCTCCTATTGAAATCTGGCCCTATAAGTGAATGCCACTTAGCCCTCTCTAGGGTCTTTATCTTTTGCCAGTGTCTCCATTTTCCCTGTATTGCTGGATTTTAAAACAAGCCTCCCAACCAACCCTGTCAGACGTGGTTACTGTTTGAGTGGAGCAGCAGGAGGCTTCAGGAGAGAAGCACAAATGCTGCAGTTTCCTCTGACTGGTTGAAATGGGTTGCAGTTCTCAGACTGTGTATGTGCCTCAGAAGATACTCAGGCCTGGGAAGCATCTAGAGTGCTGCTCATCTCCTACAGAAGGGGTAGCTATTCAGAAAACACTGCTGCTAGGTTCATTATCAAACTCCAAGTGCTTCCTAAAGAGAGGGATGTTAGGAATATTATAAAATTCCAATACTTCCCCAAAAGAGGGATATTAGGAGCAATAGTTCTGTTTCTTGTGAAGACTTCGCTCTTCTTAAGAAGTAATATAAATTATGAGGGAAGAGATCATTTCACCAAGTTAAACTTGGCCAGAGTTTAAACACGTGACATGAAATTCTGCTCGGACTCTCAGCACATTTTCAGCAGGAGCATTTTAAGCCTGTTTCAAGCAATGACAGAAGAAATTTCACTTCTTTCTCCAAGCTTCTATCATCACATTGATAGCAATCACATTTTAACCATAGAAAACCTCTGAGAAGTACTCCTCAGCTGGCCTAAAAACAGCACTGCTGATTGCGATGGAAGTTGACTGCCATTTTCTATTCACAAACCCTTTCAGTTCTTGTAGTGCATGCTGTTATGCAAGGTAATTTTCCAGTTATAATGAGGTTTAAAATAGCCAGAGAGACAATCTAGAACAAAATAGAGCACACACAGTAGGTATTTCTTATGTATTTCAGCTTCATTATCCGTAAGGCTTCCAGCTACTCCCATTGACAGAGAAGAGTGACATTATCTTGGTACAATTAAACATAAGATTTGGTTCTTAACTGATTGACCCTGAATTTAGGGTTGGTTTAATTTCTGCATGGTCACTCTTTTGCTTCAAAATAATTTCTGTATTTCTTTAACTCTGACAAATATGATACCACAATAAGGTGAAAAGGAATTGCTAGGAGTCAGTGGCAGACAGCATCACTGTCTGTAGTGGCAAGTGGGGACATGCCTCCCCTGTGGAAATGGTGCCTGCCTGGGAAGGTAAAGTGGCTCATACTGAGTCTTGTGCTGCTGCAGAGACAATGCTTCCAATATTAGTTTGTTAATTTAAAACTAGCATGGAAATCTCTACTGTGTGCTCTTTTGACAGCAGCGCAAATACTGAGGCTCTCACACACATGTCAAAATAGTATTTTCTAAAAGGTACCCTTTAGAAGAAACAGTAGCAAAATGGAATCCTTAATTTTCATGTAGTGGTAAAATTGTGGATGAGGGTGGAAGCAGTTGCATTTGGATGGATTTTGCTCATCATGCATTGTTGTTTATTCCCCTATGACCATAACACTGTTAATAAAACAGGATACAGAGGACAAAGCCAGAAGCCAGAGGAGCTCTCCTACACATTATTATGTACATGGGAAATGATAAATTCAAAACACCTAATCTTGTTGACTTTAGTCTACCCAATGACTACTGTCTGTCAGACAGAGGCAGGAAGCAGCTGCAGATTTTCAGTAGCTCTCAGTGAGCCACCCTTCTAGCAGAACACACATTGCTTTGCTGGGTGAGGACATGCTAAATGACTTAAACGTTCATAAATTCTCTGCCCTTCCACAGTTCCTAAAAGGTGCTGAGTCGGTGCCTGTGAACGCCAGACACGTCCCATTACAGTTCATGTGGAAAGAGGCAGAGTGGCACTGAGGACTGGCCCACAGGATTGAGGGTCTGCAGAAGAAGGCTGTGTTATGTCTTTCCAGCTCCTGAAGGACTACTCCTTCCTTCTTCACCTTCACATGCCCTCAGAGGACTAGGGAGCTGATCTGCTAGTTTTCAAATGGCTGACTTGTGAAACAGTGCCATAAAATTCCCACTTTCCAAGGCAACAATCTCATGCAAGCTTCTCAAGGAAAAGAGAGTCATGTTTTTCCACACCTTCAGCCTGCCAACAAATGGCTTGGTGAGAAGACCCATAGATGTTACATGCCTGGTTGATTTTACATACAAGAATCCTATTTTATGCACTGGCAACAGGAACTTCCTATGTATCTGTGCTACTTTAAGAAGGGGAAGTCTGTTGTGAGGGCCTCAATCATCTATACCTTAGGAGAGATTTACCTTAGTCAATTTTCTTTCCATTCTTCTTTCTTCACTGCCTTTATGATATATCCCAGCTCTGAAGTCTATGCTCTTTTCCAATGCAACAAATATTTCCAAGCACAAGGAAGCTAGAAGTTGTTTTATTAAGTAATCTAATTGCATCCCTAATTCTAGCTTCTGATCAACCCTGCTGAAAATATTTATTTAAATGCCACTTCCATAGAGAAAGGCAGACAAAAAATTTGTAGTATCAAAAAACATAATTGCAGGCAACAAAGCATTACTGAAAAGCATTTTCATTCTCATTTTTTCCTCTCTGCAATATTTCTTCTGGAAGAGCAGCTAAAATGCCAAAAAGTACCATTCTGATTCCAGACCTCTCCAGGTACATCTGACATTTTAGTGCAGCTCAACCTCATTTGCCCTTTTGCCCGTCTGCTTCACCAGCCACCCAAACACTTATTCTCCAGAGATCAGTACAGAATCAGACTTTATCTCAATTGCCATTTTCTTCTTCTTCCCTTCCACTTGAATGAACAATACTCTTTTCCACCACTGCACAGTGACCGAGCTTTCACTTTCCCACACTTCAAGAGATGAAATGTATGCCTGGCTTTTCATGAAACCAACAGCAGCATTTCACTGCATGTTTTTAAAACACTGTACACAATAATCTTCCAATAAAAAAACCCCACTCATTGAATACAAACTTTGTCTTCTGGATAAGGAGCACTAGAATGTCAATGTGAGCGCGTTACTTCTGAAGTAATAACCACAATCTGAATGTTACTGGAGAACAGAAACAAGTTTGAACTGAAGTGCACTGAACTGAACGCACTTGCAACTCCAAAGGAAGATGTTCCCCAGGTCTGAGTGGCTACCTATTTCTTCCATAACTATGGGCACTGGAAAAAAAAATAAATTACAACTATTTTTTTTTAGTTGTCCAGAACCTGTGGCTTGGCCGAGCAAGATAACATGGGCTAAAAGCCTTACTTGGTTTAGTGGTTAAACAAAAGCAATTTAAGGTACCTTTTATTAAATCACACAAATTGAAAAGAGAGGAGTGAATAGTACCACGGTAAAAGCTGTAAAAGGACAGAACACCAGGAAAGAAATAAGACAAAGGAAAATTCTCACCTCCGAGGACTCAGGATACTGAAAGCATTCAAGTAAATTAGGAACAAAAGCAGTAGTATGGGTTCTCTCTGGATCAGGGTTGCAAAGTTGTTAACAAAGATACAGAGAAGTTTTGACTCTCCTGCATTTCTGAAGTGGCAGAAAGGTTATGACAAAGTGTGTTCCAGTCCTTTGATAACTGAAGAGAGTATCTAAAAGTATCTACTCCAAAACCAAACCTTTTAAAATTGGAAGAGCTGGATAAGTATCATCCAAAAGTCCAGAAGAGTTTAGCTGAAAAATAGTCTATCTGGTTGATATATAAATCTTCGGCTTCTACAGAATCTTTTAAAGACTGGAAGGGTACCAATAAAAACAAAAGGTCATTTCAGAAAACGTTGGCAGCTCTGGTTAGCATGACACCAGTCCTGATAAATGTAATA
The DNA here is from genome assembly GCF_000700745.2 of Antrostomus carolinensis. Taxonomy (NCBI): domain Eukaryota; kingdom Metazoa; phylum Chordata; class Aves; order Caprimulgiformes; family Caprimulgidae; genus Antrostomus; species Antrostomus carolinensis. Next base: position 95,520 of record NW_010323714.1, on the reverse strand, counting down.
CATTTGGGAAATACAAATTTAGAGAATGGGAATATAATTAGTGTTGGTCAATACAATTCTGTGGAAAAATCTATCTTGTCAAATAAATCTGGTTTTATACTCTGATGAAGTAACAATTTGGTTGATAGAGGTAACTACATAGATGCAAAAGACAAACTCAGATGAGACATCTGAGCTATTGCATGATGCTCTGATTCAAAAATTAGCAGTATTCAGTATCAGTAAAGCCTGTGATAACTGCATTAAGATGGCTGAATAACAGTTCTCAAACAGTAGCTGCAACTGGGAAATCACCTTGAAAAGGCAGCATTTCAAGCAGAGATCCACAGGGACTGGCACTAGGCTAGATGATGTTTAACTATTTTTTTTTTTTTTTCAGTCAGTGACCCAAAAATAAATATAAGTAATCGCTGATGAGATTTGTGAGAGACAAGGATAGGCATAATATGTAAGAAGAGCCTTGTAAATCGTGTTTTATAGATTTCTAATCACTCTGTAGTGCTAATCTGAATCCTCAGGTGACATCTATACAAATAAATTGAACATTTCCCTAATGTAGGAGTGTGCTAGATAGCTCAGACCAAAAAGCATTCCAGGGAGCCTTCAAACAATTTGATGTTATGAACAACAGAGTTCCAGTGACAGGAGATGCCACAGAGTGCAAGAAAGACAAAGAACAAAAAAAAAAATGTATAAAACGTGATATATGAAAAAAAAAAAAATGAGTAAAAACAAAGTTTAGTCTGGAGGAAAAAAAAATGAGTTGGTTGTAAGCATTTGTATATAGAAAGGACTACTGCATGGGAAAAAAACTTGTTGCTAGGTGCTAGGGCAGGAAGAAATGTAATTATAAGCAAGGAAGATTTACGTTAATCTTTAGGAAAGACTTTTTGACAGCAATAACAGTAAAATTCTGGAAAAGATTCCATGGAGAAGTTGCAGAATCTCTTGGTGGTTAAAATTTTAGACAAACACATGTCAAGAGTTGGTCCTGCCTTGGAAAAGGGAGGCTGACTCAATAGGCCACTGACCCCTTTGGAGCCCTTTCAAATATTTTTCTCCCACAATACTATAGCACGCACACAAAAAATTCCCCACTTCTGGGAGAATAAATATCCTTCTCCCTCTTATGCTGCCAAACCCAAAGTATTTACAGCATATTTTTGAACCAGCACAGATAAGAACATCTGCAAAATCACAGAAACCCAAAGACAAGACAGAAACTTGTGAGTTCTGCTCAAGTACCTTCTTGCATTGCCAAAAATAATTTAAAGACTTAGACACTTTTCTGAGTCATTAGATAAGATCTCTAGATACTCCCAATTTTGTTGTGCAGAGAAAAGACTCCCTCCAAATCAGTCTACTGTAGGTTTTTTGTTCACCTCATCTGTAAAGATTATGTTATCTGTAACAAAGACAATCTTTGTGTTTGCTGATCTTCAGCTTCCACGTGGAGAGCAGACATGAGGTGTGAAAAACAAATTGGTTTTTATATTCTCTTTCTTCTCAACAATACAAAGGTTTTGGATATAAAGAGGACAGGATCCACCAAGTTCATCCTTTTGTATACAAGGTATTTTTTTGTAGTAAAAGATAGATTCAGAACAAGAAGTTTTAGAAAATATTTATTACATCTCCTAAGAGGACTATTACAAACATGATACACTTGGCATAGTTTGCAAAGCCAGAGTCTGTTTCTACATTTGGACTCTCTTCCCTGGATATGTCAAATATACCTGCATATTCCCGTTTTACAATTCATCTTTAAAAGAAAAGGAAAGGACAGAGCCAAGGGCTTTGAATCATCATTCTGTGCCGCACAGAGTACGTAAACAACAGCAGCATTCCCTAAGCCAGCATGCCTGCAACAACATCAGAAAAGCAGGAACTGTTTTCCCCTCAGAATATCCAACCTCAATTTCAAAATTTATTTCTAATACCGTGTGAAGCTAATGAGATACTAATCTCTTTGAGAGACTGACTATCATCACTGAAGAATTGGTCTAAACTTATTTGATTTTGCTAACTCTGAAACTGATGACCATAGGACAAGAGTTCAGAGTCTGAGAGAAAGTAGCTTTACATTCAAACAAAATTTCTGGCCTTCTCTGTAAATAGAAAATGGACTTTTAACCTACATACACACACCCACACACACATTTGCTTACATGTACAACTGTAACTTTCAGAACTTTCCAAGTATGTCTTCAGCTTAAATAACAGGCATCGCATAAGACATGTATATTATGGTCATAGGTATTTTAATTTAAAGCTAAGATGAAAACTAAGAAGGAACTAAAAACCATGATCAATTATGCTAGCTCAGAGGAAAGCTACCTGTCCATTTATCACATTAGTTTAACTCACTGCATTAAGAGTACACAAAGTTTAAAATCCAGTGACATTTTTAATGGCTTACATTTTTCTGTGAGATATTACATTAGACTTCAGAATTAAATGTAAAAACTGTTCCCTATTTTCATTTGAGATCTACCAGCTATTGCTCATGCAATGAGAAACAGCAAACAGGAATTCCCTATTCAATTTTCCCACATTATTCATGATTGTATGGACCTCACCTCCATTTCCCTTTTGTTGGCTTTACTCTCCATGCTAAAAAGTCTTAGTCTTTGAAGAAGTTTCAGGTCTTTTTTCCATATCCTGTACTCCAGGTCCTGCACTTGTGTAACAACAACCCCATGCAGTGCTACAGGCTTGGGGAGAAGTGGCTGGAAAGCTGCCTGGTGGAAAAGGACCTGGGGGTGTTGGTTGACAGCCGGCTGAATAGGAGCCAACAGTGTGCACAGGTGGCCAAGGCAGCCAATGGAATCCTGGCCTTTATCAAAAACAGTGTGGCCAGCAGGACCAGAGAAGTCACCCTTCCCCTGTACTCAGCTTTGGTGAGGCTGTACCCTGAATACTGTGTCCAGTTTTGGGCCCCTCATTACAAGAAGGACATTGAGGCACTGGAGCATGTACAGAGAAGGGCAACAAAGGTGGTGAAGGGGCTGGAGAACAAGCCTTATCAGGAGCAGCTGAGGGAACTGGGGTTGTTTCATCTAGTGAAGAGGAGGCTGAGGGAAGGCCTAATTGCTGTCTACAACTACCTGAAAGGAGGTTGTAGCGAGGCAGGTGTGTGTTTTTCTCCCAGGTAACTAGTGATATAACAAGAGGCAATGGCCTTAAGTTAAGCCAGGGGAGGTACAGACTGGATGTCAGGAAGTACTTCTTCACTGAAAGGGTTATCAGGCACTGGAATGGGCTGCCTAGGGAGGTGGCTGAGTCCCTGTCCCTGGAGGTGTTTAAAAGATGGGCAGATGGGATACTCAAAGATATGGTTTAGTAGTGGACAGGTATGGTTGGACCTGATGATCTCAGAGGTCTTTTCCAACCAGGAGATTCTATGATTCTCTGTACATCAGAGAAAAAACAAGGTTGGGTAGGACTGCACTCACAACTTGAGAAGTCTGCGTGTCACTAGAGTGCTGTGGGCATCAGCAGCATCTGCTGTTTTGTCTCTAAACCACTTCTAACACCCCATTTGCTTCCTTGAACACTGCTGAGTATTGAAGCTGAGGCTTTCAAAATACAATCAATTTCAACCACAGTATCTTTTTCCTTAACAGAAACATCTGATTTAGAAATGACTGAATGCCTACTTAGGTGCATAACTTTTTATCTGCTGACAAGAAGTCACATTTGTGCTTTCTTTCTGGTCATTTGTTTTAATGTCATGAAATACCTGTGTAAGTCTTTGTCACAAGCTTCAGCACTGACTTTCCCAGTAGGAAACACATTGTCAACCCAACGCTGATCCCTCTTCGCAGATATTTATGAGCATGATGAACACGACAAGACTTAGCACAGAACCTTCTGGGACTTCATTATGAATCTGATCTTACTCTCGCCATCTGTTTCTTAGCTTTTCATTTGTTACAGGCTAAGCAGACCTTTTCTTTCCATGATGCTCCCTTGCTTATCCAACTATTACTCCAACCTTCTGAATATGCCAGATCATCATTTCTTGGCTGATATATAGAGGTCCACAAAAATGAACCTTGAAAAGAAAGGAGAGAAGGTAAGAAAATTTATGGGCAATTGTTTTGCTTACCTTGGAGAAGGTAAGAAAACTTATGGGCAATTCATACTGGGTATTTCATGTACAAGAAATGCCACAGTCATAACCAAAATAAAATAACCTAAGCCGGTTTATTTATGAGCTCTAATTTCAAAATAACTTAAGATTTTTCTAATGATGGGTATGGAACTAAACTTCCCAAAGGTCAAATAATTGCAGAGTTTTTGTTGGGGTTTTTTTTTGTTGTTGTTGGTTTTTTTAAATTCATGCTTACCTCCATTTTTGGATCAAGGACATTTTATTGACTTGTGATAACTCAGAGCTTCTGCAAGGAATAAAAATGCTGTTCAACTGTATTCAAGTCTACTCTTTGCCTGCTAAAATTGTACATGTTTTTATTCTCCAGACTTACCTGTAGACCTCTCGAGCATCTTCTCACAAATTAGATCTCATGCCTGTGATGAAGGCTGAGACGAGTGAAAGCAAAAGGGTCAAGGAATGACCTCAAAACACTGCAGAGGACTGCAGGGAAGTGTAAGATAGGAGTCAGTTCTGCAAGTCTTACTTCTATAGTAAAGGATTTGACAGCTCTGTTTGCACTCCACTTCTTTATCTCATCAGTCTGTGTTCTAGTTTAGTCTATAAATGGTTTGGGAAAAGAGTATATTGTGTATTGTCCAAAACTTAGCACAATAAAGTCAATACTGCTTGACTCACATGCAACACAGTTCAGCTGAAAACTCTTTCTAACCAGACAATTCCTCAGAAACACTTTATTTTATGCCCTCTGCTTCCTCTTCACATTTGAGGAAGTTATATCCATGTACCTTAACATCCACCCACATATGCCCACAGAAATGGGACAATTGATCCATATGTTATTACCCATTGTCTAGGTAACAGGTACTGCAACTTAAAATGCCTCAGCCTAAGTTGTTCTGAGTTCACCTATTACAGGTTGGCTTCCAAAATAATTTGTTTTCAACTTTAATTCTATATAATTTAATTCAACTATAAACAGTATAAATGACAATGCTACAGTTGCATATCTTGACAACAAGAAGCACACATACCTTTCCAAAGCCATTTGCTTGAATTTCCCTATTGTCCCTACCACCACAGTATTCTCACAGCCTCAAAATTTCTCTATGCAATTAAAGGCTTTGGGTTAAGTGGGAAGGGAATTTCAAATCTTTCTTCCTAGAGGGAGAACTATTCAGAATTTCCTTAAAGAGCAGATGCTAAAAGGCTGCCATGACCTCACTTCATATGAAACCCAGACTGGATTCTGACTTAAGCAGGAGGTTAATGAGTTGAGCCGTCTGACTTGTTCATTTGATAGGCAGTGATGAAAGGCCAGCTGTCAGATTTAATTTGTTTTAAGATAAGCTGATTTATTGCTTACAAGTAATAAGGCTGGCACAGGGCATGTGTCTGAGTAATGCTATAGTTCAAACCCTATCACAGAAATATTCAATTCTAGTAGAGCATATTCACTGTTTAGAAAAATAAATGCAATTTTTAAAATGTTGCCCCAAGCTATCATTTTTCTGTACCTTTCCACGTGAAAAAAAAAAAAAAAAAAAGAATTTTTTTTTCCCCATTTTTTTTTTTTTATATATAGCAGGTACACCACAACTAGTTGCTGCCACTTATATCTACACATAGCAACTTTAATCATGCTCATCTTTAAATTTTAAAACTGGATTGCAGTCTATTTATAAAAAGATTTGGGAAAGTTGTTTTGTTGGTGCTGTAGCAACCAATGCTTTCAGCTCTGTATATTCCTTCACTTTCTACTTGTATCAGTGTCTCCTCATAGTCTTACGCTTTACCACCGTTTTGAATTAAAAATAAAGCTCAAATGCACTAAATAACAAAGACACAGATAAATCAATTTAAAAGCCAAAACCAGGCCTGCCACGTGACTCTGAATGTTGCATTACTTTTTAGTGAACAGAATCTCAGAATCATGGAATGGTTTGGGTTGGAAGGGACCTTTAATGATCATCTAGTGCAACCCCCCTGCAGTGAGCTGGGACAACTTCAACTAGATCAGGTTGCTCAGAGCCCCGTCCAGCCTGACCTTGAATGTTTCCAGGAACGTGGCTTCTACCAGTTCTCTGGGCAACCTGTGCCAATGTTTCACCACCCTCATTGTAAAAAACTTCTTCCTTACATCTAGTCTATATCTACCCTCTTTTAGTTTAAAACCATTACCTTCTGTCCTTTCACTACAGGCCCTGATAAAAAGTTTGTCCACATCTTTTTTTATAGGTCTCCTTTAAGTACTGAAAGGCCACAATAAAGTCTCCCCAGAGCCTTCTCTTCTCCAGGCTGAAAAACTCCAACTCTCTCAGCCTTTCCTCATAGGAGAGGTGTTCCATCCCTCTGATCATTTTTGTGGCCCTCCTCTGGACCTGCTCCAACAGGTCCATGTCTTTCTTGTGCTGAGGACTCCAGAGCTGGATGCAGTACTCCAGGTGGGGTCTCAGAAGAGTGTAGCAGAGGGGCAGAATCACCTCCCCTGACCTGCTGGCCACACTTTGTCTGATGCAGCCCAGGATATGGTTGGCCTTCTGGGCTGCAAGTGCACACTGCTGGCTCACGTCCAGCTTTTCTTCCACCAGTACCCCCAAGTCCTTCTCCACAGGGCTGCTCTCAATCCCTCCATCCCCCAGCCTGTGTTGATACCAGGGATTGCCCCAATCCGGGTGCAGGACCTTGCAATACTACATAATACTAAACAAGGAGTTTTGAATGGGAAAAATATCAATCAAATTGCCGTTACAGGATAACCAATGGAAGGAGAAATAAAAGCAGCAGCAGAGTCAACAGCGCTCAAGGACTGCAAGGTATAGAGAAGCTGAGTGACAGGGTAACAGGTAGAAGATTGATAGGGGATACTAAGGTGAACCAGGATAATCAGAAAGGATGGATATACTTACAGAGAAAATCAACAATGTACAAAAGTCAAATGATTGCTCTTTTGCTGAGGGAAAAAATTAATTAAGGCAGAGGTTAAACAGAGAAAGTTCTCAAGCTGTTTAATAGAAAAGAAAAAGTGAGGAGACTCGGGGATGGGTCTACTGGAGAAGGTAGGAACAGGATAATGGAAGTGACCAGCTACCACTGCCTGCCTGATCCAAGGCCAGGTGGCTCTGAGACTGAGAAGGCTCCATAAGGCAGGAGTTTAGACAGAAAGCAACACGAAGACTAACCTCATGCGAACACAAAATTTTGGTTTGAAGATCTGAAGTGGCATTCCAGAAAGACCAAAAGAAGATAAGGGAGGTAAAATCAGACACCCTAGTTTCTCTTGCCTCTGCAACTACTGCTCCATTTTTCTGCCCTTCTCCAAGTTCACAGGCAGGAAGCATTTCTCACTGTGTCCAGTCTTGGAATTCCCATCCCTGTCTCCATTGCCTACTCCACTTCTGGTTTTTCCTCTTGAAAATGTCCCCTGAAATTACTCTTGTCAAACTCTCCAAGGATCTATTCCTTGTCCCCACCCATCCTCTACACATCACTGTATTTCTTTTAACACTTTGTTGCATCAAGGAGCAGTACTGCAATGTTTGTAAACACCATTTAAAAGTGTTTGTAAAACGGGCTGCAGAAGAGATAAAAATTGATTGGTATGTCATGGGTTTGGTTGGTTGGTTGGTTGATTTTTTAAACCAGACAGAAAAGTTTAAAAGTACTTCAGTAGTTCATTAAAATGAGGACTCACTGTGGTAGTATTTATTTTATAAAAGTTATTTTAAAAATACCAGGTACACAGATTGGGTATCAGGAAACAACCCAATGGCATTTAGTCTTAATTAAGGGTATATATATACTAGTGAAAATGAAGGCAGTAAGTCTTCTTGTGAGGCAAGGCTGGAAAGAAACTGCATGAGCCCCAGCAAGAAACAAAGCATCTGCAGCCAAAAGGAAGCTTTTCACATTTACCCAGTTTTGTAGAGATGATTTCTCAGAGAATAGGGCTTGAATTGTTTTCATTTTTCTTGGAAACAAAGGGATACAGTCCTCATACTAAGCAGAAGCTCATGAGCCATTCACAATAGTAGTAGCATGAAAGAACATTTATTGCTTTTGAAACAGGAAAAGAGGAAAGGGGAGTTGTATTACATGTCCTAGGCATCACCATGAGAGTGACAAGGAAGACTCCCACCAGGCTTCACCACAGCCACCGCTTCCAACTCTTAATGCCAATTTATGCCATGCCTGTCCCTGCAGTATGCAGTTACCTCCACAGTTTGAAGTACTTGAGAGCTTTTCTCCCTAGTAACTGGCTACCCTACCAAGAAAGGCTTCAGATACTTGATGGTCTTACTATGTATCTCTTGAAGCACAGGGCTTCAAAGTTATTTTTGTTTTTCAGTCTTGAGGCAGGGTAATGTATTGCCATCTGATTTCAATACAGCAATGTCTCTGCCGGCCACCCCTTGCTGAAAAAGCTGCCCTGCACATGCACCTTTGCTTCTCAGGATGAGCTGTGTCTCTGATGGGAAACCACTACCCTTAATATACAGTCCCTTTCCAGATATGCTTGGGTCAGTTCTGTGATGAACTTTAAAACAGCTACAGCTTTGAAAGCTGCAGGCTGCATAAAGAAATCTAGGTTTATCAACTTGTATTGCTCTCATTACAAGAGCTGATTAAAAAATGAAAAAGAAATTAAAAGTCAGTACTGATTCTGAAGTTCTGACAAGTATATTCTGAAATATATTATTTGTCTCTATGTCAGAAATTACACATCAAGGAGGACCATGCCTTCTTATCTGAAACAACAACTACCTACTGAAAAGTCTTCACACAGTTGTAAAAACTGACATGAAAATCTTGTTGAAAAAACAATACTGCCTTAGGGTAGTCCTTTAATGCAGGCAAATCTTTCTTCTGTATCTACTAAAACTCATTTTTCCTTACTCAGTGCTATCAAATGACTACATTCTCCCATCAATTACCATAGAGGGGAACTGAAACTCACTAGTATGGCAGTACATTTGTCCTGCTTTAAGCAATAGCATTTTTCCTGTGTCCTATACTGGGATTCCTACGTTGGAAGTAAAATTCCATACAATACTGCTAGTTTCATTTCTATTTGTTGGCAATTTCCATCTCCCTTGTTTATGATCCATGTCCTCCTTGTTATATCCCAGATTATCTCCTTAAATGTCTCAATCCTTACAAACACTTGACATCCCAAAGCCAAAACAAAAGCAGATATGTGCTTTCAGAAATGCATGCATTCCTAAACAGGAAGAAAGCATTGTCAGATTCTCCTGGTTTTTTAACTCCCATGGCAATTTTAAGTGTCTCAAATTTATCATCCTTTCTGTCTGTAAAAGAGGCCTACGACATCTTGTCAGCTGTTATATTCTGAGTATGTGAGCAAACCAGCTTTGCCTCCTGAATCTTATTAATAGGACATTTTTTTCTACATTCTTTTACTACAGTCCTAGTTCTAGTTGAAACTGCTGCCATTACCTAGATTAATCCAATGGTCATCTCTTTTAACTTTTAAATTACCATTTATTATTTTGTTGTTTATCATCCCTTTAACTTTCCAGTTTATTCCAGTGATGATTTTCAAAAGGTAGCACATTACCAATTAAAAAAAACATAACAGCACATTACTTGTATTTACTTCCAAATTTGTGAATTTTGATAATTATGAATAAAATTCAAATGGAGTCAGTATGAATTTTTTTTTTTTTTAAAACTGAAAATAAAAACCATTCTACTGCAAGTGAGATTAGTCTTTGAGTCACCAAAAGTAATGTGACATCCTGCAAGATGCTACAGTGTACATGGTATCCCAAATTCAGAACAACCCTTCTAAAGGCACAGATGGAGCAAGTAGCCATCACACTCTGCACAGCCAACACACAGTGTAATATCTCTTTGCTTCCTGGAATGTGTATTACTCTTTCCTAAATAAATATTGATATATTTGACACCTGCATCCCAGCTAACAGACCTGGCCAGGTATGCAATGATATATTTATGAGTAGTAGAGTGATACACACACATTTTGTAGCCTGAGAACTTAGAGAAGAGCAGTATCAACACTGAACCCTGATCCTAAATATCTGGATGGTTACCAAAAGTCCTTCTGCTGAAATGTACTGTATGACCTTAAGGGAATTTACATTAAAATTAGATTTAATGGAGTTTAAAAAAATTCTGAAATTAAATGTACATCTCTCATCATCTCATTGAGATCTACAGGTTACTAAAATCTTTGTGCTAGAATTGCACAGAAAAATCCTTTTGCATTAGAGCATTTGTCCTTGTATTTAAAAAGCATTCAGCTACTGTCACTTGGAATGCAAGACAATTGGCATATCAGCATGATCCAGGATAATAATGCACTAGCTGAAATCAAGCCAAGCTCCAACATCATATCACTAAGCTGCTGCTGTATGCCAAGCAATTGCATATCTGCAACATTGCACATAGAACCTTTGCAAAGTATTCAAATTAGGTTGGCACATATTTCAATACCTTTCCACAACAATGCAGATGAGCAATTATTTTAGTTGTATTCCTGTTTCTTAGATGTTAGGCCATAATTAACTACCTTACAGATAAAAAGTGGTGTTACAAATACTTCTATCTGTAGACAGAAACTAGAGAAGAGATCAGTGGGAAGTTGGGAAGGGAAGTAAAATTAACCAGATGAAGAACAGCGTTTATATAACTGAGACACATTATACTGCAGCATTTATTTTAGTTCCAGGGTAAGGAAAGACATAGGAAACAGAAATGACATTTCGTTTGGATCTTCTTGACTGAGCAGAACAAGACAGGGTAACTTATCTAGACAGACCCAGTAACATCAGAAGAACATGGCAGTCAAAATTGGCACTTCAGATCTTGGGCTCACAACATTTCTGAACTCTTCCACTAACATTTAGATTTACATACTCCATGTATTTGAGCATGACAGCTGAGCTCATCAGAGCTTCAGGCAAGAGAAAAGCCGATAAACACAGGCGTTGACTACATTAGTGACCTGAGCGAGGAGACCAGCCTAAGACAATGAAACGTGTCAGCTGTCACAGTGACATCCCAGTGTCTAATTTACTCTGGATTTTTACACACTAGGAAAACTTAGAGAGAATTTTTAAGACATGACATAATCTCTAGATTATGTCACTCAACAGCTGCTATCAGCTAACTGCTTTTAATTGTGATTCTATTTGTTTTCAGAAAGAACAGACATAAAAATTTTCCAAAGTTTAGGTTTGTAGACCTCATTAGGATGATGGAAAAGAGTAGCTTTAACAGACAGCCTTAACAAAAGCCTGTAAAACTGATATTTTGAACACTGACCACAACATTTGCACAACCTTAGATATAAGTTGCACATGTCATATTTTAGAAGAAACTGTTCAATCAACTCTCTACAATTCAGGCTATGATGAAAGTCTTCATGATACCAAAGAAATTTCAAAGCCGCACACCAGAACAGAATTTTTTTAAGAAACCAAAGAAAAGTAAGGGTTTTAGTCAGGAATTACACTTCACAGTAGGTTCTTATTTTCTTATAACTTCAATTTTAGCCCTCAGCTCTGGTTACAGAAGATTTCCATGGGCAACACTGCAGTCACTGACACAGCCTGAGAGAGGCATAGTGATGGAGATGCCTCCTGTGCTAAAAAAGGGGCCAGGTTCGTTCCACAGAAGGTTGCACAGAGGAGAAGGTAGACAGTGGGCAGAAGCCCTATTATGTTCTACTCTAGACAGGCCCGAAAAAAGCACTCACAGTTGTGTACTTCAGTGAAGAGCTAAACTGAGCACAATAAAAAGTAGTCCTAAATAATCTACCTCCATTATGCATTATAAAAATGGAATCTGGTCAGAGAACAACATTCCTCAATATTACTTGAGAACAATTTACATCCATTTCATGGCAACAAGCCCTTACAGAAGAAAAGGCAAAAAAACCTCCAAACTTAGTACTGCACTAAACCAGAAATGTGTTAATCGTTTTTCATTTTAAGATAGTATTTTAAATTCTGATAGAAATACATAGGACAGCCCCTGGTCTGTAAAGCTTACTTTTTATATACATAATATGTCACTTAGGAAACAGAAAGACACATGAACTGATTTGTTAAGAGAGTACGTGCTGAGAAGTTTCCCATATTTTGCCCATTCCAGTGCTTTATCTACAGCACTACTTGGTGGAGGCAGATGCTTCTTATAGGAAATGTTTCTTGATCTTGTAAAGCACGAAGAAAAACAAGATGTGGACTCATACTGCTATTTTTCATTAAAGCCAGTAAGCTCTTCTCATGGACTGACTTTTTATCAGTGCTCCACAGAACACGAATGAACTCTGCTTGAAGCAGTAAACTGAAAACATCAATAGCTTAGTAAATGTACTTCACGTGTTTCTAGAATGAACATCAAGATGTGTCAAAGAACAGATGAAACCACCTAAGGTTTCACCGATCTCAAAACCAACTCAAGCACATGCATAGACTGAGGAATATTAATAATAAGCTTTGTCTCATAAAGAGGGCAGCAAATGGACACAAGCTACATTTTGATATATAACTCTGGAAAATGAATAAAAATATTTTTTATTTGGCTAACAGCATAGATAAGGCATGACTTATCCCTTCCTGGAAACTTATTCTACTTTCAAAAAACCTGCAAAAGCACTAGGATATACAGAAAGATGTGGGGGATGACATTTCTGTTGAAGAAAATTATGAAAACAGGGAAAATATAAAGAAAATAAAGGCAGATGGGAGTCAGAAATGGTTAATCTATTTTTTTTAGTCAAAGCAGAGGCCAATAATTTTATTTTGAAAGGTTTTCCTTTTCATTATAATAATCATTCTTTACTGTAGCTTCAAGCATGATGGTAATAAAATACCCTTGTAGTTAAAATAATCTATTTTTTCAGCATAGTTGTTGGTATAGAAAGTCCTCCTACTGACTTCAATTCATATAATCTAAAAATCTTTAAAATCTTGAAACCATCCATACTCCAGGCTTAGCTTTAATTTAATCTTGGCCTGGTCTGAACTTCTGACTTCTGGAATCCAAACTAAGTTGTTTTAGCCTTAATTAGCCTTACATCCATTCATTGCCACCTCATAGACAGATCCTCTTCACAAAGAAACATCACAAAGGTGAAAGTCTTTGTCTTGGATTACTATGTCACCCCAGTGAAATCCATTATAAAGGCCTTCTTCCAATTCCTTGTTCTTCCAATTCCCTGTTACTTGCTCACTTCCACTTAAAACTTGTCAGCATTTCTGCACAGAATCCTTCCTGTTCTGTCTCTCCCCCAAGCTTTGTCTTCTCTTTTGATTTTTCATTATGTGTGTCTTGTCCTGCAAAAGTTACTGAAATGACTCTCTCAAGCACTGTTTTACAGTAATTTTGTGAACTTTTAAGGCAAGATTCCTTTTCATGTTAACAATCCTGAGTTCCATATCCTTATTGTATTTCTAATTAATGCTGTGTATCTCCCACTATTATTTTGTAATAATCCCTGCATTTTCAGGATTAAAGTTGAAGCTTATATTTAAATAAAGTATTGGTGTATAAAGCCTATATTTCTTTCAAACACTACAAAATTCACGTATGCAACTTTTTAAAGCATTTTATCTATTTTTATATGTTCTTTCAAAAAAATACTAATTACCAATACAACCATCCCTCCCCCCTAGCTTTACCTCCTACAAGAAGCCTAAATAATTGAAACCTTCATTTTATTGGAACTTCCATTAGTAATTACCCTCTAATAGCACCTTTCAAAATCAGTTCAAAATGCTTAGCTCCCAGGAAGAAGTCCTAGAAAAAAATGCTGTAAAGTATAGTAGTGAGCTCCAGTTTATGGATACTTGAAAAATACTATTACTTCTGGTATTATTATACTATGTTTTTTCTAGGGGAGTCAACAGTGACTGCTAATACAAACAAATACCATGGACAAGGTAAAAAGAAAAAGGTGTTTTAGCAGACCTCACACTTTTCATATATTTGAACAATTAACAATCTACCAGGACTTTCCTACTTCCTCTGTCCACAGTCAGAACAAGAGACTATGGATGAAAAACTTCTAAGCTCTAAAACACATCACTGCCTCAAAATGGATGCACAAGGGCAGCTTATGATCAACTACTGCAACCCACTGAGTAACTCAGAGTGCAGCAGTACCCACCACTTTTACAGCTGCAACTGTAAACTGTGAACACTTCTGAAGTCTAAAAGGACAGCCTTATACACCAGAAATAATACCTAGAAAAAATTAATCCACAGAGTTCCCAAAACAATGATAGAATTGTGACAGGGTTTGGGTTTTTTTTGTAAACAGAAAATTAAATGCAGTCGATTTATATATGAAAGATATTGGAGTCAAGACTACTGTGCAACCTAGATAACATCACTAACCCTAAATTCTCACCCTTGGTGTTGAGCTATGCTGGGTGGCTATCTATTAAATTAATCCATCAAATGTGAGGTCTGCAAGATTTTCACAAACTGTGGCCCACCTTAGTGTCCCCCTAAGCACTATATACACAAATGATACATGCTTTTTACCAAGGCAAGACTCTGAACACCAGCTTGAAAAGCAGATGCTGCCAGCACAGAAAGCTGAAGCAGCGTTAATCTGCAGCGGTGTTCACCGAAGCTGACAAGAATATTAAGAAGTGCAACAGAATAATACAGAGCTGCAGTTCGGTTCCAAAGAGCTTCTAATTATGATTATTCTGTAGCCACACTGCCTGCTTTTTTGACACAGTCCAAAGCACTGCTATTTGTGTGGTTGAAAAACAGCTACATGTCCAATTTGGATTCTACTCTGAGTCCCGTACAACTCCAGAAGTCCTGTCTAAGGAAGTTCTCTGCTTCTGTTCTAAACCTAGAATACCAGTACCTTGAAAATCCACACATGCCTTCAAAGAAAAGTAGCAACTAGTTTTGGTTTTCAGAGAAAACTGCCTCATACTCTTTGACAATCTAAACTGTGAAGATCTCCAGAAGCATCCCAAAGCCACAGTTTGGTTTCCCAAAAGACAACACTGAATCACAGCAACACATTAATAAATCAATGGTAGCAGCTACTTGGCATACAAATCTGTAAGAATACTCTCTTGTATAACACTTCACACCATCACTTCATATGCCTTATTTAAAAAAAATACCCAGCAGTCTTGTCTTCTTTCCAAGACTCCAAAAATCTAAATCTTGCAATTTGACACGTTGTTTCTAAGATTTAAGAGTAGCATCATCCAAAAAAAATTACCACCACTACATGTATGTGGTGGGTTGACCCTGGCCGGATGCCAAGTACTCACCAAGCTGCTCTGTCAGTCCCCTCCTCAGCTGGACAGGGGAAAGAAAATATCATGAAAGGCTCATGGGTTGAGATAAGAACAGAGAGAGATCACTCACCAGTTACCATCATGGGCAAAACAGAGTTGACTAGGGGGAAATTATTTTAATTTATTGCCAATCAAATCAGAGTAGGATAACGAGAAATAAAACTAAATCTTAAAACACCTCCCCACCCCTCCCTTCTTCCCAGACTTAACTTTCTCCTGATTTCTGTACCTTCAACCTTACAAGCAATGCAGAGGGATGAGGAATGGGTGTTGCAGCCACTTCATCACACATTGTCTTTGCTGCTCCTTCCTGCTCAGGGGGAGGACTCTTCACACTCTTCCCTTGCTCCAGCATGGTGTCCCTCTCATGGGAGACAGTCCTCCATGAACTTCTCCAACCTGAGTCCTTCCCATGGTGTGCAGTCCTTCAGGAACAGACTGCTCCTGCTTGGGTCCCCAAGGGGGCCACAGGTCCTGCCAGATGTCTGCTCCAGCGTGGGCTTCCCACAGGGTAACAGACTCCTTTAGGCACCCACTTACTCTGGGTTTGTGGTCCCCCACAGCCTACAGGTGGTCATCTGCTCCACCGTGGACCTCCATAGCTGAAGGGGGACAGCCTGCCTCACCATGGTCTTCACCACGGGCTGGAGGGGAATCTCTGCTCCTGGAGCACATCTTCCCCCTCCTTCTTCCCTGACCTTGGTGTCTGCAGGTGTCACTCACATATTCTCACTTCTCTCTCCAGCTGCAATTGCACAGTTGTTTTGGTTTTTTTCTTCCCCTTCTTAAATATTTTATTACAGAGGTGTTACCACCATTACTGACGGGCTCAGCCTTGGCCAGCAGTGGGTCTGACTTGGAGCCAGGTGGCATTGGCTCTTTCAGACGCTTTTGGCAGCTTCTCAGCAAGAAGCCACACTTCTGCCTCCCCTTGCTACCAAAACCTTGCTACGCAAACACAACACAGTGTATATGAAAAATAATTTCAGTGAAGAAAAACAATTTCAGCAAAGGTGGATCCCTGGTTTGTCATTAAAAGGGACATTCTTATTTTTGAGTGGATCTGTTTAACCTAGTCTAACTAAAACTTAGTCCACTGGGTGCTCTACCCTATTTTTTTGTCTTTTTTTTTAAGTCTGCAAAACTAAAGTGTTAAGATGTAGCTTGAAAAATAAAAAATGAACCTTCATAACTACATAGGAAACAAGTCACCATATGGGACTCACTACACAGGGAAGGGAGGTTTAAAGAATGTCAGAAGTTCTCAATAGCAGTTTGCAATTATAAGAAAGTCACTTGATCTGCACCTAATGACAAACCATTCTTGGAGACTGTCCCTAAACACTAACAATTTTCAGCTCCAGTTCCATAGTTTTCATCCTTTTGTGGCCTGGAGAAGAGCACAGGGAGCTGCTGTTTGATGCTTGCTGATATTAGGGTTTTCCAGTAGATGGGGTAAACATACGCAAGCAAAAATATATACAAAGGAATAGAAAAATGAAAAATTTCTATCTTCAGAGAAGGCATCAGTAGAGAGAACTCTTAAGCTAGCAGAAATAGTATGCTCCTGGCACTGAAATCATTCCCTGGCAAAAATTGTTCAGGAAGGTGTTCTGGCATGGATTTTGTTATACTGGACAACATGACTAGACAAGGTTAGCTACAATGGTTACATATCAAAGCAGAATAGTAGCATGGTTTGGATTCATGTTATAAAATCCTAGTTTTTCAATTTCATTTGTATTGGAATAGTTAAAACTCCAGCCTAAACCTGCTTTAAACTTCCAGAACACCCCCCCTTAACCTAACAGAAAACTGTTGCTGACTGTTGCCTTGCAAACATAATTATAATCAAACCCAAGTATTTCTGGTTCCTGCTTTGATGGTAAAGAGACCAAACACTAGAACATAAGCCAGCAATCTCAGTGGGAACACAGAACCAAAACAGACCCCAGCACACCACCCAGCTAGCAGCATGGATGTGCTATACTCACTGTGCCTCTCCCAGCTCACAGGGTGGCTGGGTTCAGTCCTAAATTTTAACAGCTAGAAGAAAAAAAAAAATAATGTATTTTTTGTCAGCAAACTTAGCAGGCACAATTCTGACTACATCTGCTGAGGGTGTCCACTGAAGCAGTGCCTTCAGCAAAAACACACTCCAAAAGCAGCACCAAGTGATGGTATATCTCTCCCCAGATCACTGCTGCATCAGAAGTCTAATGGTGAGAGTTCTATTCCCCTGCCTACCTTAAAGCTCCAAACAGGGCTTTGATGATCTACTTCCTCAGCACCACTTGCGTAAGACTTGAAAAACACATTGTTTTGGGTTGGTTTTTTTTTCAGGAAATTTCAGGATATTAGTGTGAGATTCCTAACCAAAGGGATTATGTCATTTGATTTGATAAAGGACTGGAGATAGAGGTGCAAAACAGATCGCAAAATGCTAACCTGGTCATATTATTTTTGCAAGCCAACAACTTTGCAACAGAGTGGTTTACTTTTTGTGCATGATAAAGAGATTCTCATTAAGTACCCAAAATCCAATTCTGTCATGCATGAAAAAATTAATTCCTACTGTAACAAGAGGATTTCAACTTAGTGTTTTGTGCTCTTGTATAAAACAGGCTGAAAAAACACTAGACTGTTTCTCATTGGGAAATGAGGATTCGGTTTAATTAAAACATTTTGTGAGAACATAGGAATTTCATCAATATTTTAAACAAAAACACTGCCAGTGTTTTGAAGTGCTCCATTCTCAAATGAGATTGATATTTTGTCCCAATTAGGCACAAAACTCTGACATCTCAGAGTCTCCCACAGAATGAAAATTCCTTGTGATCAGTTACAGGCTTGAAGCTCGAGGCTGCAAGTGGCTGTCGTGATACGTTTCAAAGGGTGCTTACTTTTATTTACAGCAGAAAAATCCTTTACAAGTATAAACTGGAAGAGTCTTGGAAAAAATCACCACAAAAATAATAACTTAATGTAAACTCTCCACTTCTTCAACAGTATTTTTATTGGTCCTTGAAATTAAAATTTTCCACGTGCCATTTGCAGCAAAACTAAGATTTATTTCAAGAAAATCCATAGATGTTTTAGAAGTATTGACTCTTCAGTTTCATACGTATGTAACCAGGATTGTTCCAGTGACACTACTTAACCATCCTCACCATTTTACAGCAGCTGAGGGGATGAATAGGAGCAAAAGGTTAACTTATGCAGCCATGCAATCTTCATAGCAAATAAAACATGATAGTGACATACTCTTGAACTTCATCACTTCCTAAACATTTCAAATAATCTCAACATAGAATTTTAGCAAGCTATTTTTCTACCTTCCTTTACAAGTTTTAACTTGAAGCTATCACAGTATTCAGTACCAGTAGCATTAAGAGAGATAAGATGTGAAGTCCCTTTACTTTTCTTCATGGTGAGACTCTACTTGCTCTTAATATTCTGAGTGCTGCCTCTTCAATTATGCAAACTTTTGGGATTTCTTGTGGGACTTAATCATAACAAATGTACAATTCTTTCAAGTTTAGGAATTAGATTTTAATTTACCCTTTAATTTACCCTACACCCATGCATATACCCAGCATGTCTTTCTGAGGAAAGACACCAAAACTGTCCCTCTTGAAAGCAAACATCCCAACATAATGAAAGTCATTTTTTTTCTCAATGAGCTATTCAATAGAGGAATAATTCCATAAACATTAGCTCTTAGAAGTGTAAATTGATGCAGTTGGTACAACTGATTATAGGTTTCCTAATACTCCTGAACTTTCTGAAATACACTTTTCATTTAATTAGCAAACATTCGTGCAACAAACTGATACAGAACGATTTAAAAAACATCTTCCTATGTACATTTGTGAAGTTCTTAGAAGTAAAGATAACACTGTCTGACTGCTCCTCACCTGGAGGAATTCTTGTAGAACTTGAATTGCTCAGAAGAGGAAGGTGCTCCTCTACTGGATGGAAGCAAAGCAATATCCCATTTTGTTTATCCATACCTCTAGTTAACTAGGAAGTGTCATTTATACTGTGGAGTGATATCCAGAGCTGGGGAGCAGCAAATAGGTTTGCTGGAATCACAGTTGGAGGCTTTCTCTCCTCTTCTGTGCTCAGTATGCCACTGGCCAGTAACCAAGAAACAGTACTGACTGGTGACTAAATATGTTAGAAGACAACTAGTGTTTGAAAGGATGAGAACTAACATTACAAGAACCACAGAAGAATTTTCTAACAAGCAGGTTTACAAACTAGTAGAACCATAAGGTTAAGAAATTAGTCAGTTTGCTCCCTAGTAGCCTGGTGCAGCTTGGAAACAGAAAATAACATAAGGAAAGAATGACAAAATTAATTCTTTGAGTTCCTTTTCATTGCCAAAGCAAAAAGAAGGCAAAAAGGAAAAGCTTTAGCACATGAGCTGTTAACTAGCTAAATTATAGAAAACAGGATTTAGGCTGAAATATTTCATTACAAAGGATGAAATAATGCCCCTGCCATTATCATCAAAGAAGGATGCTAAACAACAGCTGTTCCAGTAAGGGTTTTGTATCAGTAAACCTGGGGATACCTTACATTTAAGACCTTTAAAAGATGCTGAATGAGGTGCTCTGAAGCAATAGAAGCCCAGAATGACTGGGAAATGGGTCTGGTCCAACAATCAAGGGAACTGAACAGTTATCTGGATAATTAAGAAGTCTTGTCAATCAGACAGTGGGTTCTGGGAAAATAAGACAGTAGCTGATGAGGGGTTCAAGCAATTAAAAGACGGAAATATAATGAATGACAACTGGGATAGATTTATTGAAAACAGGTCTAGTTAAACTGAATCGATATTTTGTGAACGTGGAAATAGTTGCTTTAAATGAGGTGAACCAGTAAACACAGTGCCTGCTGTAAAGACAAAAACGAGCAAATAGAGCATTTGGATCTCAAATAGTGGTATAGAGGTGATGCTACTTCTGTGTTTTGGGCTAACACATGTTCCTGGAACACTAGCTGCTCTAGGACAGTGGCAGTAATTTGGAGAGTTTAGAGAATGGCCAGTGGAGCAACTGAGGGGTCAGAACTTACCCCAGTACTACAACATTCAAGGAGACCTATCCATTCATCTTGTCAAAGAGAAGGTAAAAAGGAATACAGACTAAGCAGCTACACCGGAAACAGGAACTTAATTATTTAAGAATATCTGTCTAGCTGACAAAGACCTAATCAAGGCAAATTAGTGGAAGTTGGAGCTGGATAAATTGAGATCAAAATGTGCTCCATATTTCTCAACAAAGGCAAATATTAAGCCACTTATAGTAACTACCAAGGGTTATGGTGGATTTTCCAGTCACTGAGAACTTTTTAAATATCAGTGTTTATGCTATAGTGGATGCTATTCAAATATAGCTACAAGCCCGGGAGCCAAAACAAGAACATTAAACCCTTTTGTTCTGCTTTACATGGCAGATCAGAGGAGGTGACCACAACAGATCTTTCTGATCTTTTTAATCTCTGCACCCACAGATAATATCCCCAATTTTTTTCTTTAACAGATAACCACTGTGCTCTGTTACAGACAAAGTCCTCCTATTAGTTCACAAGGCACTGAAAATAGTACTGATTTTGACCTTCATTGGAGTTTTGAACTAAAGCCTTTATGGTAACAGCTCATCAGCTCAACAGTTTCAGGATGCTTATTTGCCTTATTCTACTCCCTCAAGAAAGCAGCCACAGTTAGTTCAGAAAGTGACCTACTTGACTGAGAAATGTAGGTCCAGCAAAAGAACCATCAGCAAGTACTGCATCTTCCACTGTGCAGTGTACTGTGTTCACAGTGTGCTGCTTTACAGCAATCCAATCTTCTCTTTTCAATAGGAAGACAAAACCAAGACCAATCCTTACCACAACAATGCCTAAACAACAATGGTTATCATCTCTTCATTAGCCACTTTCTAGTCCTCCCAATAAAGATATCTAACTAAAAGTATATTTTTTCCATCAGTAAATACCATGCCTCACTTAGATATTTTTCCCAATCACTCCTCTGGTAAATCTCTGTATTAACATGACACACTGCTGACTCACAGGAAAACCTGAATTCTCTGTAGGTGCTGGAAAGAAGGATAGAAGCTAGTCCTTTATGTTTTGTCACTAAATTCAGGATGTGTTGGAAAATGCCTTCCGATTGCTTTAAGCACATCTGTATGCTGACATGAGCAGTTGCCTTGGAAACTAAACTGCTCAAAATGTAATAAGGACAGAAGACATGTCAGCCAACAGCTTCAGAACTGTTCCCATCATTAAACAACTACACCATTTGTAAATCTCTACCGTACTACAGGAACTGCTGCTAAGTAATTATTTCAATAGATGTTTTGTCCATGCAAAACAAGAAGGTTCCTCTGTCCTGTACAAGGTAACTTCTACCATTTGTGTATATATAGGGCTTTGAGATGCAGGATTTGGGGTAGAAGAGGGTTGGATTTAGGAGAAAATTACCACAGTCCTGGTTATAGCCAGCCATTCAGCATTCTGATATCTGAAAGGGAGTAAAACCATACAGTGATGATTTTTATGCTCCCCATTCATGCAAGATGGACTCACAGTCTTCATTTAAACATTTCAGTATTGCAGACTATCATTCAGGAAGCACAAAAAGTGAACCAAATAACATCTCCTGAGGGGAACGACATTCAGATTTGTGCACACAGGAAAAAAAAAAGTTTTCTTGGCAGGTTCATGGTCTTTCTCATTCAACTCTAGAAATTGTACAATTTTCACCAATAAAAAAAAGCAAAACAGCTCAGATGACTGTTCAAAACATACCATACTGACAAAGAAGTCATATTTAATAAAATTGTGGTTTATTTCAATGTGGAGACAATGTGATACATACAGGCAATTATATACAAGACTAACTTATGAAGAGCCATTCCTCTGAGTGATGTAAAATCCTTGCAATATTACATATTTTCAATTGTCTGTACTACATCAAATGCACAGAGATTTGAATATGGGATGCAGAATTCTGCATTAGCATGTAAGAGAATAATTTTCAAAAGCACTCAAGGTCATCCCTGCTAGAAGACGTTAAAAAAAAAAAGAAAAAAAAAAGAAAACAC
Source organism: Antrostomus carolinensis (assembly GCF_000700745.2). Taxonomy (NCBI): domain Eukaryota; kingdom Metazoa; phylum Chordata; class Aves; order Caprimulgiformes; family Caprimulgidae; genus Antrostomus; species Antrostomus carolinensis. The sequence continues at coordinate 72,961 of NW_010323714.1, read as the reverse complement.
TGACTTGTCTCCTTTGTTTCAAGAGATCTTGCATTAAATTCAGGAGCAGATTCACTTATGCCCCTCTTTCAAATATATCCCATAGCCCAGCAGACAGGGCAAGGAGGAAGATGGTGAATCAGATTTGACCTTAGGAGAAATTAACTCATATTCCATGATACCATCAGTAGCAATGTGGACGCCTTGAGGGTTCACAGAAATACGCATTCATGTTCTTTTGCTTCCTGCTGCTGGGGATTCTGTGTTTAACTCTATTATAGTTTAGATGCCATACTTCTAATAAGAATTGTCTTACCAATATGCCCCCCAAAGGCAATTTATTCTGTTTCGATCACATCTTTGTAGGTACCACCTTGCACCTCTACAGTTCTTGGGGAATCTAAAACAAACGTAACTGTTAAGACTTACTTATTTGTTACCAATGACTGATTAAACAGTTCAAAATGGCAACTGCCTTCCAAATCAACATTCTCCTCCAAAGCACTCAAAAAACAGAGGAAAAAAGGTTAAGCACATAGTGCTTGGAGCTTGCTTCCAGCTTATCCCCTTTCTTAGGGTTTAGATGACCCAGGATGTCCCAGATGTTCAGCAGAGCTCCTTGCCTTAATCCACAATACTGCTCTTTGGAAGTAGCTCTTCATTCCTCCCCCTTTACTACACCCTCTATCTTAGAAATACTCTCTTGAAATCTTTTTTATAGTTTAATTCACTACTTATTTCCTACCATGTTCCAAACAGTCCTCTTATCTCTACATGATCAGTCAAAATAATATGCATAATTGTCACAATTAATAATAATTCTTCAGTACATTTTTCCTCTTTTTTTTAAAAAAAAATACACTTTTAGGTCATTAAAGTCAGTCTGTGAAAAAAGCTTGATCTGTGATGAAGATGTACGAGTCAAGTATGTGTATATGAGATGACTGGATCACGATAATTGATTCTGTATGAGTTTCCTTTCATCTTTCTTGGCCTCCAGCATGGCCATGAGCTTTACCTCAAGGGATGCAGCAGCATCAGAGCAAATTTACCTTCAGACCTTTCAACCCAAAGCTCCCCATGAATTACTCATACTGAGCTGACAAGCTTTAAGAAGCAATTTCCTGGTACCCCTGTATTAGCCTCCAGATGGTCTTTTGCCACAAGCAAGGCAGCAGCAAGAGACCTGTTTGAGGAACCCGTAATCTGCCATCTTGACTATGTGCACAGTACGGATTAGATCTTTTTAGAAAGGTGCTGGTGTTGGGGAGGTTGCTATAAGATGGCATCTTAGCAGGTGACTGCATTGTTTCATGCAGGTGGTGCAGATGTGGCAGCTATACAGCCTCCAAGATTTGCACACTACAAAGGAAAAAAGATGGTATGATCAGGTACTAGTCTGTAGGCTTAGTGGACTCTGAAAATCCTTGCATATGTCAAATACCGTTTTTTAAGCAACTAATGCATGAGCTTGTTTTGGTGATAATTATGAAATTTCTCTCTGTAGCATCAGCAAAATGGAGAAAGTACTGGCACAACAGGTAAACTGATCAGAGTCTTTACTCTTAGTGCCAGTTTTGCAGCTCATCATGATGTAGGTTGAAAACTCTGTCCTTCAGAAACGATAGTGAGACTAAGACTTCTGGATGAAACTAAAGGATGGGACTAAAAAAGTTACTTAAGAGCGTGCAGTGGGCCAGCATGGCATTTGCACCTCTGCCTAGTAAGATTCTTCGTTCTCTCCCTCCCCAGCTCTCCTACTATGCCGAAACAAAACAAAAAGCCTACCACCAAGTAAAAAGGTAGAAATAAGACCCAGACTACTTACTGTTACAGGAGCAATATGACCAATATGCAACTAGTTCCTGCAGAGCTTGAACAACAATACAACCATATATTTTAAGATTAGCTTAATATTTTCACTGCTAGTAAGAACTTACGGGAGAGGGTGGGGCAAGGTTGTTTAGAGGACAGCAAACCTGCAAGGGTAAATAAGTCTACCAGCTTATTTCAATGGAACTGAATTGCTCTGTGGAAATACCTACTTATATCTAAACAAGTAGCTTAGACTAAACACTGAACTTTAGACAGTCAGTGCTAGGGAGACGAATCACCTCTTCCTTTATTCTTTTCTACCTCTGTACCTCTCTTTGCCTGCTGAAACATAAGAGAAATATTCCCTGTTTATAATTCATGTAGGGCTGACACTCTTGTATCCTATTCAACATCTCAAGTTTCTTGTGCATTAATCCCTGAGTCTCTAGCCTACAGGGCATCAGTAGGATACAGATACAGCTGGTTTTTGTAAAACAATAATCCCAAACCAGAAAATCCCAGTAACTGAATTTTTCATTTGTCCATAGAATATTAGTCTACAGGTGTTCTCCCCTACCTCCAAACACCACAAAGGAAATAAAAAACCCAACACAACCCAAACCCCACCAGAGACTGCAAATTGAAGTACCTCTTCAAAGACTGTCAACCAGTGAAGCTAGGCTACCCCCATGCCTTTTCAAACGAGGCACAGAAGGTAGCTGACACAAGCAAAACTTCAATCTAAGTTGCTATTTTCCTTAGCAAAACATTTAATTTCAGCAAACATACAAAAAAATTTATATAGCTGCATTCAGACAGGGTTATCTAATAAATTCCTTGCTGAATTTTTATTATTCAATGAATGCACAAATATATATCTACTAGTAAACATAGATTAAAAGTCAAACATCAATTGTGAAAGAACTGTTGCCCTAACTTCTCTGCCTACTAGGTTTTGATCAAAGTATCTTAAAATGTCTTACCACTCTCCTTATAGCCACATCTGCCTTTTGCATATTAAAAAATTTCACATATAGAAAGTGACAGCTTTTCAGTTTGGGAGAAAACAGTGTCATTGAGCAACTTCCTAAGTGTTCAGCTTCTTGCTTGTATCCACACTGAATCCTTTTCTTACCCCTTCACTAAGTGTCCCAGTGAATTTGCATTCCTAATTGTGAGCCCAGTAAAGCATGGTACTGACACTGTCATCCGATTTCTCACTGAAAAGCCAATGAAGTTTTAAAGTAATAATGGCTCTTCATGGCCTGCTAGGCAAATTGACTAATAGACCTGGACTTTGGAAAAAGAAACGCTTCTAATGACACAGAAAGGAAGGCAACAAGACTGGGGATGCATTTTAAAATATACTCCCTCGATGAGAAATTCAGGACAGGAAAAATAGCTTGTTGGACTATTTAAGCTCAGAAGTAGAAATACAGGGAAAGCCTAATCTGCTCTTCAGCCTCACACACATCTGCATAGGCAATAGCAAGAGGATTTGTTCAGGGACTGGAGATCATGCAAGCTATGTCTGGGCATACAGCATACAATATACTGATTGCAAAAAAACCAGAGTGA
>NW_010323714.1:64491-69554 GCF_000700745.2 Antrostomus carolinensis | reverse complement strand
GGAACAACAACTGTGTGGTGAGTATTTCAGCTTTGCACCACTCCTGAAAGCAGGAAAAACTTTATAAACTGGGACTAGAGACACCTTGTATTCAGAAGTACCAGTCTCAGAAATTATAAGATCATCTCAGTTTTATTTAATTATTTACTCTAGCCCTCAAAGTTAAGGACAGGTACAAAGCAGAAAGATCCATAAGAAGAGCTGAGAAATTAGAAATAACACCAAAAAGTTTTACTTGATGCCACCCCACGAGCAGAGGCAGTCTGGAGAGGCAGAATGCTTACACATGGTGACCCACGTTGCTCATCCTTGCTCAAGGATCAGTGAGTCAACAGCTGGCTGGCAATCATCAGTGAGCTCCATCCCACTCCTGATGAGCTTTTCAAATGACCCATTACTGCAAGAACTGCTACATTTCCACAGCATAGTCCTGGATGGAAGTAGATAAACCATGTCTCTTTTACTACTAGATGATCTTTTGAGGTCCCTTCCAATCCCTAATATTCTGTGATTCTGTGATTCTGTGAGTGAAAACTGCACGCCAGAAGAAAGCTCCTGTTAGGCAGGCAAAAATTGTGAATGCAGAAATAACCTCAGGTGTACTCAAGAGAAGCAAAACCTTGGTCAAAACTAACAATGCATTGCTCTTCCAGAGTAGAAAGAGCATCATTCTCTATGTGATATCTCTACAGTACTTCATCAGATCTTTAAAGAACAGCGTCTGAAACAACTAAATGCACTCAATAGAGTACCTGACCAATTAACAGGAAACATGAACTGGGGGGAGGAGGGGGTTGTACCTTAAATACCACCTCTGCCAATCCTAAATGCTTCACTCACAAGCATTCATTCACAAGCAAAAGCTTTTCCATAAGAGAAAAGAAACCAAAGAGTACTTTTTAATCAACAAAGGTAGCAGACAAGCAATAGTCTAATGGTTAGGAACTATTGTTCCTTTCCTCAGGAGTGTTCTAATTACCAGGTCAAACTGTTCTGGGCAGCAGCACTTAACACCATAATGAAGCTGTTTCACTTTGCAAAGCACAACACAGATCATTATTCGTTTAGGAAGCCAGCTAACATGAAGGACCATAATTTTCTAGCCTAGATAGTAATGTACACAAGAGCAAGGAAAACCTAAATGCCATTTTCTATAACCATGTTATGCTTTTGTTATTAATGTATAGTTTGGTAAACCTGTGGTGCTCTGGTCATGCACGGAAATGCAAATCATCTATGCTGGGGGAGAACTAGCTTGAAAAACTGAAGAACAGGTGCTTGGGTTTTTTTTAATTGTCCCTAGCTTTCCAGGCAAGTATCTGATTTTCATGCTTGCAACTGATGACTCATCCATAAAACCACAAAGAGAAAAGCATCATCATCACAGGTTACAGTTATATAATTATATGGTACATTCACTCCGGAAGTCCCTCTGCCTTTAAAGTCCTCTGCCTCTGATCCGCCACATGGCTCACACCAGCCACAAGCTTACTTGTAAGGACCCCATGGGACATCTTCACCTCTTAATTTTCCTGTAATTCTATTAAACAGTCCTTGAAATTAATTTTCTGTTAAAAACACTTTTTACTATTAGAAGGGGCTGCTAACAAATCACCTGGAAGTACTCGGCCCTCAGTATCAGGTCTGCAACATTTTGCATCCATGACACACTGAATTCAGATTTGCTTTTTTCTAACCAAGGTAAGGAGCTGATAAAAGGCAGACACCAAAGCACTGACTCATACTGGAGTACTATTTATAATGCTAAATTTATTTAAAAAAAAAAAAAAAAAAAAAGTATCTAAGACATCTCAAAGACTGATTTCTTTTAAAATCAAGAGAGGATGGAAAAGGCAGCTATTTTAAAAACTACTGGCAAAGCAAAAATCCTGTTTGCAGTTCATCTCCTGGCAGAAGTCTAAAAAAAGATGAATGAGGAGAAAGTTAATAATTCTGTCCAGTTTTACCAATGGCAAGGTAATACAACTTACTGCAAGATCCTAGTGAATTTTTGGAGGTACTGACATGAACTTTTTTCCCCAAAAATTTAATGTAAGCTAATCACTAATATTTCAGGTGTAGACACTTACATACATGACCCAGAAATGTAACATTATCCCCCTCCACACACACCTCTTTCTATTCCCCTCCTCTCCTCTATTTTGCAATGCAATCTCCAGCAGAGACTAGGTCTTCACTGTGGTAATAGCCATAATGAAGAAGACTTCTCTGCATAGACTAACTCACTTAGACCAAGATGTAGATTAAATACTCACATTTGCTGATACTGTATTTATTTGTTGTGTACAGAATTATTCTACATGCATTTCCTTATGCTCTTTTAGTTTCAACTGCCTAACGTCATGAAGAGGGCAGCCTTAATGAGGGCATGAAGTTATGGATAACACTCTTTGAGCAAAGGTATCAATGAGAAGACAGCAACTACTCTTAGTATAGTTTCACCTGTGTCTAAATGTGAAAGTATTGACAAACAGAAGTGACAGTCTACAATGTCCCATAAGAAAGGCTGACCTAAAATCACTTTGAAAATGTATTACAGGAGTCCTGAATGTTAAACTGAGATGGGAGGTTCATGCAAAATTCCATGAATGGACAGGAGCTACATATTTCAAAGAAGTTATAGAATCATAGAATAGTTTGGCTTGGAAGGAACCTTAAAGATCCTCTAGTCAACCACCCTGTCATGGGCAGGGACATCTTTCACTAGATCAGTTTCCTCAAAGCCCCATCCAACCTGACCTTGAAAACTTCCAGTGATGGAGCATCCAAAGTCAGCTGTGAGTGGTTTGAAATGGAGTGCCTCAAAACTGGTTGATGAAGGATATTGCACCTTCAGACAACACACACACAAAAAACCCAAAAAAACCCCAAAACAACCAAACAGTGTTACACAATGTGTTTTGGAGGTCACAGTAAAAAGACTTAGAATTGTAAGCTAAGGAAAGAGACAGTTGTTCTCTGCCTTCCTAAAACCATCAGGCACTGGGAAGAAAAGTACAACAGTATCTTCTTTACATGGCAAAAGAATTTTCTTTTTTCTTTTTTCTTTTTTCTTTTTTTTTCAAATGAGGTAAATAGGGACAGAATATAGAGCAGACACTGTCCTCCAAAATACATAGCTAGTATATCTGTTTTCACTCTCATTCCTGAATTAGTATATACCTGATTCTGGGACTTAAAATTATATGATTTTCTTTGGGTTTTTTTTTTTTTTTTTTTAAGTTTCTGATTAGCTCTTACAAATCCAAATCCTTTGCTTCTGAGAAGAGTACTTTCTGTTTAATGCCAGTGATCTATTATTTCACAGCCAATACCATGTATATTTTTGTTTTGGCTCATTAACCTGAGCTGAGAAAGCTGTAAATAGAAAGCTCTGTTCTCATTGATTCATTTTTAGAATTAAAACAATGGATTCGGCAATATCATTAGCAATGAATCACTCCAGCCAGTGCCTAAAAGACAAATGTTGCTGAACAACAGACTTATGATAACACATTGTGAATAGTCTGAATTTTATTCACTGGCTTACTTTTAATACTAAAAGCCAGATGCTGCCTGTTAGAAAAATGTACTTCAGCCAAAACTGTCATCATATTGTACACACTATAATGACAGCAGAATTTCTACCAGATTATGCTCTTTAATTTTTACATATCTGTGTGTGCAGATCTGGGCGTGGGAAGGACTTGCAGATTTGCAATTTGGAAAAACCAAACATGGTTAGCTAAAACCTACTCCTGAAGCTGAGATCAGATTAAGCTTCTGTTTTCCTAGACAAAAGCCACCAATTTCCAAGGCAAAACTGGTAACTCCTGATTAAGTTGTTTCAGGGAGAAATGAGTATAAATGTGTCTGTATGCTATTGTTAATCAATTGTATCTCAAGCTAATCAGGATTGTCTTGGAGACCAGAATCCGATAGCAACCCTGAATACTGTTGTGTTATATTACCAGGGCAGAACTCACCCTTCCTGGCTAACACACACAATGCAAATTTATGAAACAGGGGTAGCAACTCAAGCTTTATGAATCCTGCAAAAGATCCCTTTTTCACACCTGAGTTCCCTCCCCATCAGTAGGTAAACAAACGTTTGTCAACAGTAAATTACAGAAACATAGCAAGTAACTTTTATGCATCACAAAACAGTTGTACTATGCCATAACTTTTTATTGATAAAATGACACACCTACTATCATATTTATTTTTCATTACTATATTGCTTTTTACACAAGTAGCACTACACATAGTAACCATGAAATAAAGGCCAGAGGAAATATAACCACAGTCTCTCAATGCACATTTTCAGAAGTGACTCAGATATTGAGGAAACCAAGGACTGAATCATGTTCGACCATTTTTAACTTAGGATCTGAAGCCAAACAAAGAGTCTACAACTTACAAATAAAGTCCTCCCAATATTAAATCCTCTCAGATGGGTAATTCATATAAGCAACCAACTGCAACTTTCTTGAGCAGTTTAGAATAATAGAATCATTTAGGTTGGAAAAGACCTTTAAGATCATCAAGTTCAAGAACAAACCAAACAGTATTGACTCCACCACTGTAAGTGCCACATCTATACATCTTGTAAATATATCCAGGGATTATGACAACCACTTCCCTGGACAGCCTGCTTCAATGCTTGGAAACCCTTTCAGTGAATAAATTTTTCATCATATCCAATCTAAACCTCTCCTGGCACAACTTGAGGCCACTACCTCTCATCCTGTTACTTGTTAGCTGGGAAAAGAGACCCAATACCGACCTTGCTACGACCTCCTTTCAGGTAGTTGTAGAGAGCAACGAGGTCTCCCCTGAGCCTCCTTTTCTCCAGACTAAACAACCTCAATTCCATCAGCCTCTCATCATAAGACTTGTGCTCTAGACCTTTCACCAGCTTCATTGATCCTCTTTGGACCTGCCCCTCTTTGGACATGCTCCAATGCCTCAAAGTCTTTCCTGTAGTGAGGAGCCCAAAACTGAACACAGTACTCAAGGTGCAGCCTCACCAGTGCCGAGTACAAGGGGACGACCACTTCTCT
>NW_010323714.1:35052-64481 GCF_000700745.2 Antrostomus carolinensis | reverse complement strand
AACACACTATTCCTGATACAGGCCAGGATACTACTGGCCTTCTTGGCCACCTGGGCACACTACCAGCTCATATTCAGCTAGCAGTCAACCAACACTTCCAGGTCCTTTTCTGCCAGGCAGCTTTCAGGCCACTCTTCCCCAAGCCTCTAGCGTTGCATGGGGTTGTTGTGACCCAAGTGCAGGACACGGCACTTGGCCTTGTTGAACCTCATATCATTGACTTCAGCCCATCGATCCAGCCTGTCTAGATCCCTCTGCAGAGCCTTCCTACCTACAAGCAGACCAACACTCCCACCACACTTGCTGGTATCTGCAGACTTACTGAGGGTGTTCTCTGTCCCCTCATCCAGATCATCAATAAAGATATTAAATAGAGCTGGCCCTAATTCTGAGCCCTGGGGAACACCACGTATGACTAGCTGCCAACTGGATTTAACTCCATTCACCACAAATCTTTGGACCCGGTCACCCAGTTAGTTTTTTACCCAGTGAAGAGGGCATCTTTTCTGGCCATGAGTAGCCAGTTTCTTCAGGAGAATGCTGTGGGAAACAGTGTCAAAGGTCTTACTAAAGTCCACGTAGACAGCATCCACAGACAACATTCATGTCACAGAAGGAGATCAGGTTAGTCAAGTAGGACCTGCCTTTCACAAACCCATGATGACCGGACCTGATCACCTGGTTATCCTGTACGTGCTTGTGTGATGGCACTCATTGTCTCAGTATTGATGGGACTGATGCTTAAAAGGCAGGGCTTAGCGAGCAAACACTGAGGATATGAGAGAGAAGGAAAAGAAAACTGAAGTTATTACAATAAAGTCATGCAGAAGAACTTCACAGTAATCAGCTAGTTTGGCATGCCAACACATATAGAAATGAGAGAGAATGGGATCCTTTCTATTCATGGTATTTGAGGTGAGAATTAGGTGGGTTTAACAGATGAGCATCCTTTCTTTTGAGAGGCACTGAGAAAGATGAATAGGATTTAGAGATAATCAGACGTGATAACTTGTTTCATCCTGTGACAGGTTTTTTAAAGCTAAATTCTATGGCCAAAAGGCAGATGTGTAGACAAGCAGCAAAAATGCTGCAGTCCCACCTCTGAAGCCAGAGCAATCACTCTGCTCTGAAACATTCACTACAGTACACAATACATACCGTGTTAATGTATGCTTGAAACTGAAGGCATCAAAAGCAGGATAAAAAATGTTTGTATAATAAATGGTATTTCTTAGTTTCTTCCTTCTGAGTTACTTTGAATCCAAAAAGGCAATATCAATATATATATTTGGTTTTAATAATAACTGCAGCAGAATAGTATCTACAGCAAAGGAAATCCCCTGGTTCCTGATGAATTCAATGGGGTATAAATCCCAAATCCATGCTCTTTTCAAAGCTGGCTTTTGGCCTATGGACTCTCACTGTTAATGAAGTGGTGTTCAGGTAGCCAGACCTGCCTAATAATATCTGAATGTACGTAACTGACAAGACTGGAGGCACCCATTAGTTTAATGGGAGCTTTGGCTGCAATGAGATGCAGGAGACAGAGATGTCTGTCTCCTACTATATCACCCAGTCACTTCTTTTACTTTTATGTAACCTTACTACCTTATATCAGGAATATTACAATAATTCTGTATAATCACTAAAGCAAATATATTGAAAGCAATCAGCAAATCTGAATATTTAACACACTGCCGTAGGGAACTAAAAGGAGCCCTGTCAATTCAGACTACCTTGAAATGAGTTCATGAACAACCCTACAAAGAACAAGTACTCAACACAATGTTATTAAATGAAAGCAGGAAGCCCCTTTCAACAAGTGGAAAATCCTAAGTGTGGCTTTACCATAGTTTAGATGGTAGGTGTAGAAAGCATGAACTACATCAGAAGCCTTGAAGAGTAAATTAAGATATTCTGAGTGGTTTAGGTTTTGTTTCCATAAAGACACAAGCAATCAAAGTAAAGGATCTGTCTGAAAACAAAGACTAAATTTGTATGAACAGCTGCTGAGAGGATATATCACAGTGCCTAGAAAGAAAATCTAATACTTGTATTCTCACCATCCAAACCAGAGACAGCCACGCGAAATGCCCCACTCCCAGCACCCATGTGAGATGCCTGGCTCCCTGCAGGACCTCCTTTTGTCCCATTTTACAATAGAATGGGGCACCCTGGTAGAACTTTGGTCAACACTTAGGCTTGAACGGTTTCAAAAGAAACAATGTTCAGAAGGTGGGTTCGGTCAGAGATGCTTCTTACGATGAGTGCCTGCTAAATCTCACACAGTCATAAGGTTCCTGAGAAGCACCTTTGCAGCGCTGGGGGTCAACCACCAGTCTTTTTTCCACCAAGAAAACTGTACTTCTATAACCCACTCCAACAAACACCAACACACCCCCCAGCCTGCAAGGATTTTTCTGCGAGAGGATTATATATCAAAACCTGTTAATTTTTCTGGTCTTTCTCCTTAACCATTTTTTTCTCCAGATCACAAAAGCCTTGTTGCAGATGTTAGTCCTGGTGTTCCCAGTTAGACACACAGACCTTGTTCTTCTGATGTTCTCATTCCTTTAAACTGATAAGAAGTTGCATATGCTCAATAATCAGGGCTGGGTGGGATAGCAATTGTAGGCTGGGTACATCATGCTCTCCTGTCCACAACTGGAAAGTCCATTTGAAAAAATTAATGGAAATACTTCAGCCATAAGGGTGGGAAAGCAATAAGGAATTACAGGCTGTTCCCAGGAAAAATGTATCCAGGTCTGAGCCACTGAAAACAAACTCCAGAGTAGAAACAAAACTAGTTTGTAAATGTTTTGATATCAGCCAAAAAAAATAAGAACTTCTAAATAAGACCTGAATTGAAGAAACAAAGACAAAACTAATTTAGCCTGTTTATTTAGTTTGGTTGATTGTTTGTAACATCATCACTGTATGACAAATGTCAACCCTACAGAACATGACAATGGCACTTTGGGAACTGCAAGTGCATTACGTTATTAGGGAGCTGCCTCAGTTAACATCCACTAATTCTCAACATACAATATTTGTGTGAAGGCACCACTGCACTACGAATAACTTGAGTTGAGTATGTTACCAACTACAGTGAACAGTATGTGGATAGATTCAAATACCCTGAGCAGATGTCAGAGTAACTAAGACTTTTTTGTTGATTTTCAGGAAACAAACATCTGTTCTTTGAAAACTGGATATTCTTTCTACAGAATTGCAAACAAAAGAAATGGGAAAGCAAACATTTGGATTCATTGTATCTGATATACAGCCTTTAAAAATGTAAATGAATGGTGTTTGGCTCCTAGGCTGACTTAAAGCAATATAAAATTAGTTTCTTCTTTGTAATCACAGTACAGGAATATATGCTATTCCATGTACGAGCAAGTCTCCTTTTGTCATTAAATTTCTCCTTTTTTTTTTCACTTGTGATTATCAGAAAGTCTTTATGTTTATTGAGATTATAATGGCAATTTTAGGAATAGTATTGTCATTTCCTGCAATATAACTGTTTTCAGGAGAAAAAATATGTATACAAACACAGAAGCAACCAGGGAAAGTTATGAAACAAGTTTATCACCATATTTATAAAGGACTTAAAAAGACTTAACAAATTAGAGGTCATTTAATTCACAGTTCTTCACTTCTATTTGTTTTGAAGGTACACAGTCCATGTTAACCCCCCTCTCTCACCCCCAATATTTTAATTGTTATCAAACACTTGGAAGCGAGGAGTTGCATTCATGGGCCAAATCCAATGTGCATCCAGGAATCACACAGGGATGAAGTGAAAAGTACCCACTTTGATCCTGCTTAGGTTCCCTACAGTAACAACCCGCACACTAACAACTCCAACTGTGAAAGGAGCCTTGGTGATCATTGATTTTTCCTGTTCATTTAAAACGAAACAGTTCCAGTTAATAGATATCAGATAAGACTACAAACTCCTCTGCCAAGACTCTCAACATATTTTTGCAGAGTCCCACTTTTCAGGTTTTTTTATCTCTGCGCACTGTGCTTCGTGCCAGAGTCAACAGCAATGCAGCAGGGCTCGTTACCTTGGGCCGCCCACTGGGCTTGGACACGACCTATCTGCACCTCCTTGGTGAAGCACTTGCTTATCTAGTGAACATGCTCCTTGCAGAGGCAAGGCACGTGGAGCTGGGATCTGAGCAACACAGCAGGAGAGTTTCAACAGAGAAAACAAGTATTCCGGGGTGAGTCTCTAACAGGGATGTGGCACAGCCATTACTGGTGTCAGTCAGCCATGGCAGAGACTTCACCCTGAAAAACCTGCACCTCTAGCAAATGTCCCAACCACTGCATTACTGGATCTTCTCTTCTCCCTCTCTCCAGAAACTCTAAAAGAGTAAGTTTCATCCACAGGGCAAGCAGAGTAATTTCTGGGCTTTGAGAACCAAATCTGGGAGGAAAGTTATTTCCCACACTATCTCTTCCCCCTCTCCTTCTTTGACATTGAGTCCAGCATTAAGCAAGTCTCCTAACTGGTACGGCCAACTATGGAAAACATTTTCTTCATATTGGAAGAGGGAATCAAGTTTACCAAGTATCTGATAAGAAAAAGAGCTGCAATCAACATCAGCTGCACTTTTCAGATCCTACTCTTTAACAGAAATAAGAATTAGCTTGCAGTTATGTGCTCACTGAAGAAATAAAATTTCATGTCTGTCTCTCCAAACTACAGAGTCAGCAGAAGAGATATAGTCAGCTTCTTGGTGCTAACACACACAGAAGCACTGTATAAACCTTGCAGAAGAAGAATTTGTTTCCTGGATTACTTTTTAAACAAGCTAGAAACACTACAGGGAACAAATGTTTCAGTCTGAGCACATAACTGATACACAGTTCCAGTGCCGATGGTCATCAACCAAGGCCAACTCTGAAAAAAATTCTAATAAATCGGCAAAAAAAGGGAGAAATTATCAGGCACACAGAGCATATACAGATATTTTACATTAAAATCAACATCACTACCAGATTCCTTTATTTCCTGTATACTTTTGTGCAACTAGTATTAGCTCACAGCACTACAAGCTTTAGATACTATACAGAAACGGGCTGGAACAATCACATGGATTTTATTCTGTTCAACCTGCAGTACAGAGGCTAGATCTGGGCCCCCAGGATAATTAATTTAGTTATGCTCCAGACAGCTTCATTTCCTCAGGGCAATTTGCAAGTGTAAGGAAAGGGTCTTCAGGGCAAAGGTTGGATCCACTGCCCTGGCAGCTGCTGCAGCAGCTTAACCTGGAGCCTTCTTGCAGTCCCTCAAGCCTATCACAGCACCAGGTACCTACACCAGGAACACCCTGGCTATGAAGAAAGGCTGAGAGAGTTGGGTTGTTCAGCCTGGAGAAGAGAAAGCTGTGGCGAGACCTTATTGCAGCCTTTCAGTACTTAAAGGGGGCTTATAAAAAAGATGGGGACTGCAACAGGACAAGGGGAAGTAGTTTTAAACTAAAAGAGGGTAGATATAGACTAGATGTAAAGAAGAAATTTTTTACAATGAGGGCAGTGAAACACTGGAACAGGTTGCCCAGAGAGGTGGTAGAAGCCCCATCCCTGGAAAGGGGCTTCAAGGTCAGGTTGGACAGGGCTCTCAGCAACCTGATCTAGTTGAAAATGTCCCTGCTCACTGCAGGGAGGTTGGGCTAGATAACCTTTTAAGGTCCCTTCCAACCCAAACTATTCTATGAATACTGAAGCTGTCATACATGCACAGAACAACAGTATTGTGAATGAGCAATTAATCCCATGCAAGCAGGAACTAACCATTCTTCCATACAAGTGCTATACACATGCCCTATCAAGACCTGTAAGTCCAGCACCTCCAAAACCACTGTGGATATGCACTGGAGTTACCAGGTGGGAGGAACACCACACAGCTCTCCACTAACACTAAAAGAATTTAAACTAGTAATCAAATATTGCGAATGGGTATAATCAATAGTTGATTCGGAAAACATTTTCTTTAGTTAAATCCTTGTACCTCCCACATTTGAGATTTACTACTTTTGTCTTGAATGGGTTGAGACTGTTCAGCAACTCATGAGATCAAACCATTAATTGTAGAGTTTTGATCTATGCAGCTAAACTTCTGTTATGTTCCTCATCTCTAAGGTGTACACGGTGTCTACATGTCTGCCACGCATAAGAAAATGACAGAAAAGATTAACATTGTTTCGATAAATTTATAACTAGAGAAATGCAACATAATGTGGAGGAAAAAGAGTCTGAAGCAAGTTATAAATTGCAAATGCACTATGTTATCCATGTCTTGTCTGCAGGTTTTTCTGAGACCAGAACTGAACTCGGTCATAACTTTCCTTACAAACACTGCAGGAAAGTCAAATATTGCAGCACATATTTTTGTGTCTAATATTGCAGTGAGGATTACTAAATTGTTCTACAGTAGCTGCTAAGCAGATATTTGTTACTGCTTCAGAGTAAAGCTATAGTAAAGTCCAGGGAAGCATGTAAGACACCTTTTATTACCTACTCATAAATGCCAGGCACATTGGAACAGACAAACCTCACCTCCAGTACTCTAATCCCACAAAGCTGGTTTCATAAATTCCTCATTAAAGGATGCACTGGTGCGGTCCTGGTGCATGTCGTAATAAATATGCTGCCTTGTTTAATTCTAGTATCTTACAGGAAAAGCCAGATCATTGAATAATCAGATTTAGTTATCAGCACAGCAGGAGATCTATGTTTTAAACCAATTTAAGAACTGCAAATACCATATGCCAGCTGACAAAATTAAGCAACATAATTGACTCAAACGCTGTCCTCTTCTGTTCGGCTGTTGTTTATTGCAGGATAATCTACAAAGCTACCCTACAAGAACAGCCACAGTTCCTTTTGTGAGAGGCCACTCCGCTGACAGGCTCATTAAAATGCCTTCATGCACAATCTGCATGAATAAGTGAAGCTTAACGTTTAACCATTAGAAAGTTTAAGCATATTTGTGGAGAGAGAAGTTTAGGAAGAGGAGGAATTAACGGAAACTGTTCAATATACAACAATTTCTAACTCTTTTGCCAGCAGTGACTGTGTGGGAGTTTCTCCACAGAGCGCTCACTCCATTCCCATTGCTGAGATAAGGACTCTAGTCTTCTGTTCACTGCCTTCAGTCCCCTGCACTGCAGCCAGTTTACTGGGAAGGAAGAGAAGCAGAGGCTGTTGCAAAGAGTGGTTAAAACCTGTGCTGTTGTGGCTAGAGAACAGCCTCCACCTGCCTTAAAGTTATCTCAGTGTGGATTAAAGCTAGTTCAGAATGCATAGGGAATTGCAGTCACACTCCAGACTGCATTGCAGATGCACCAGGAGCTTTCCTAGTACAACCCCCTAGGAGCTTACAGAGAAATACTGGAGAGAATGCATGCACGGCTGTGACCGATGCCACTCCTGAGCTTTTCAGCCTGTGGACTTCATGCAGAACATGGCTGAAATTGGGGGTTTCAGTTTAACAATCAGAAATCTATAAGTTACTCAACAAAGGTTTCAGAGGGGAGGCACTCCCCAAGCTCCTCTATCCTTCCTGACAAGCAATTACAGCCTCTCACTGCCCAGCTCCTGTTTGAAACTGGCTGGCTTGTAAGGGCTAAAGATGAAACATGTTTGGTTTTTTTTTAATATGGCCATTCAGCAGAGCTGTGCACTATAGAGCAGTTGTTAATTTTTGCTCAGACTAGTATGCTGTCATGGTTATCTGCAAACCCAATACTCTTTGCATTTTTACAGGTACTTTAAGATTCTTTGGGCTGAATGGTACAGTGCAAGTATAAATCATTCATCTTTACAAGATAACAGAAAATTCTCCCTTCTGCAGGGAGTCAGATGGAAACAGAAAGTTCAAAACCTAGTTCAAGAAAGTCACCTTCCAAAAATATATGGCCCCTGCCTTTCAGCACACAGTGTAAGTGCCTCTTAAAAATCTTACCCATTTCCATATACAAAATACAGACCAAGATTTCCTTCCAGTTACACTAGAACTACATCAGCAGAAGAAAGATCAGAATAAGACTCATGTCTGAGTTCATATACATCACTGTAATAATCTTTTTATCAGCATAGCATATAACTAAATTAATTTCCTTACACCACAGTAATGAAATATTATTTGTGGCATGCATAGGAAGAACAAAAGCTACCACACTAAATTAATCCTCTGCAAGTGAACATTCTGTTTCTAATATGGTCATTGAGATAGCTTAACTGATATACACCACCAGCTATCACGGAAAACAATGACAAGCAATAAAGGACAAGTAATTCCATCTCCTTGACAATATTAAGGCAATAGTTCCTTAAGTATCTTCTGATGCTAAAACCACACAATGAGAACACGAATTGGATATTATACCACTCAAATTCATTTTACTGCCTTGCAGTAAGCTGACAGAAGTGATCCACACTGCATCCTATACAAGTACAACCACAAGAGTTAAAAAAAAGCCCCAAACCTTAAAAACAATGAAATGCACCAAACCAACCACTGGCAATAGCGAGTATGATTCGGATGACCACACACATTTGCTGGTTTTGTGTGCATTCATGACACACAGTAAATTAGAAGAGAAACCTGTGTGAGGAAAAAGATATGCAACTGCATAACTAAAAAGACAGCTTCCGTGGTCACACAGGGAGGCTGAATATACTTATGCGCATGAGAAATGGCCTTTCTCAATTTTTAAATACTAGATTCTGCAATCTCAGTAAGCACCTTTTCAGAATAAGGACTTTTCCTCCCTCTTTTTTAATGCAGTTTCATTAAGATTATACGAAAAGGAAAAATAAAAACCATTATTATATACAGGATTTACTGTAATTCACAGTCAACAGTAGCATATGGAGCTCAGTAACATGAACAACAAGAACTGCAAACACGGGTTGACACAGCCATGGGTCATGTCACAGAAGTTTTCTAGATCTTTGCTTATTCTTGGTGTTCTTGCATTTGGCTTGTCTCCAACCAGTCAAATATCTTTTCTGAAGCCTGAAGCCTTGTACAGCGCATATTTCACTTCACTCCTTACTTGGTATTTTCTGAGCCAGACCAGTGCTGTATATAACCACTCTGCTTATACAGTCAATGGCAATGTTTTCCAACAAGATGTTGTTCCCAGTTAGTGTTCAGCTGGAATCCACAAATTTCTCAAATCTCAAAATTCTTTTATTCAAACCTGCTTAGGTAGCCACTAATTCCCACGTGGTATTTGATTATTCTTCCCAAATTCACAAAATCACGGAATCACAGAATGGTAGGGGATGGAAGGGACCTCAAGAGATCATCTAGTCCAACCCCCCTGCCAAAGCAGGTTCCCTACAGCAGGTTGCACAGGAAAGTGTCCAGGCGGGTTTTGAACATCTCCAGAGATGGAGACTCCACAACCTCTCTGAGCAACCTGTTCCAGTGTTCTGTCACCCTCACACTTAGCTTTCACACTTAGCTTTTCACA
The DNA here is from genome assembly GCF_000700745.2 of Antrostomus carolinensis. NCBI lineage: Eukaryota > Metazoa > Chordata > Aves > Caprimulgiformes > Caprimulgidae > Antrostomus > Antrostomus carolinensis. Next base: position 54,981 of record NW_010323714.1, on the reverse strand, counting down.
CTTAGCTTTTACAGTGTTAAAAAAAAAGAAACTTTCAATTTTAAATCTGTTGTCTAACATAGCTTCCATCTCTGATACGATTTGCAGGACAGATCTTAATTAAAATTTCTTGTTCACAGCAGTTGCAGACTTGGGACAGGTTACTACAAAATTGGGAATTCCTCTGCAGCTGAAAATAAACATAATCATTCACTAAACTTGGTTCTAAGTCTACTTTGTACAAAGGTTCAACTAGACAGTATTTTTACACCCTATTCAGAGGAGTGCTACAGTCAAGTTATATCAAATCTACTTCTCCCATATCCAGCAGGCATGTTGTTCTGTCACAGAAGGAAGACAAACTGATTAAAAATGACTTGTCTTTAACAAATCTATGGTGATTGTTGCTTACAACCTCACTTTCTTCCAAATGCTTATAAATTGTTTGTTTCGGTATTTTTCCAGGAATTAAACTGCCTGGCCTGTAGTTCTGTTCTATATTTTCACCTTCTGTTCCCTTTAGAAAGGGGTACTAAGTTGGTCCTTTTTCAATTTTCCAGAATTTCAGTTATCTTCTGTTCTTTCTCAAATATGGTCCCTAATAGCATCAACACATTTTAGTTATTTGCCTAAACTTTCTACCTGCCATAAAAGTATTTAGGAAAGGTCCCCAAGCTCTAGCCTCTGAGTATGTATGCTAGGCTGTGTTCCAACATCTTAGCCCTTGTGCTTGTCCGCTCAGTTAATCTGATCAGTAAAGTAAAAATGGTGCTTACAACCTCCTTAGCAACATCTGTTGGTAACTTTCTAGCCTTTCTGCCTAACAGACAAATTCCTCCTTTAGTGGTTGCTTTTGCTACTAATTTATTTACAGAATGTTTTCTCACTGCAGCTTTACCAGCTCTGTCTTGTTTTGTATCAAGTCCTTCTAATATTGTCTCCATACATGAGTACTATTCTTTTATAAGACGTTCAAAAGCTGACCTAGTACCCCCTTTTTGCATAGCTCCTTCAGTTTCAGACTAATGAATAACTTGTAATTAGGCAGCAGCAAATATGGCTATCTATTCTTCCTAAAGACACAGCTTGTACTTGTGCCCTTACAGTAGGTCTTCAAGAAACCACTAGATCTTCTGTCCTCAGACTTCAACAAATTCTTTGATTTTCTGAAGTATGCTTTCCAGGCCATTGCTTAATAGCCACTTTCATCCCATTCACCACTGTTCTCTACCCATTCCTTCTTTTTAGTCAGAAGCAAATACTTAGAAGACATTCACCATGAGTTGCTTTTGATCAGCAGTGCTCAAATTTTGCTAGGCTGTGTTACAATACTATTTTCTGGAAGTTGCCCAAGTTGTGGAAGTCCCTACGAACACTACACCCTGCACTTGGGAACACACATGGATGAGAAACTTGAGCAATCTAAAGAAAACTAGTATCCCCCTTTTTTCTTTTTTTTTAGTTGTACCTTTAGAGGCTTTCAACACTGTCTAGTGGATTAAGTAAAGCAATCTTTAACACACAAAGGAATAATTTCTTCTCTTACCTGTTGTTTTTCCTTAAATAAACTGTACTTATTCAGCATTTCAGTTAGAAAAAATTACTCCACTTACTTGACTTGACCAGCCAGTAGGTCAAGGGAGGTGATTCTGTCCCTGCTCCAGTGAGACCCCACCTGCAGTACTGCATCCACCTCTGGGGTTCCCAGCTCAGGAAAGACATGGACCTGTTGGAGCAGGTCCAGAGAAGGGCCACAAAAATAATCAGATGGATGGAACACCTCTCCTCTGAAGAAGGTTGTTCATCCTTAAGAGAAGGCTCTGGGGAGACCTTATTATGGCACTGGAAGAGGTTGCCCAAAGAAGTTGTGGATGCCCCATCCTGGAACTGTTCAAGGTCAGGTTGGACAGAGCTTTGAGCAACCTGATCTAGTGAAAGATGTCCCTGTCCATGGCAGGGGGGTTGGACTAGATGATCTTTAAAGGTCCCTTCTGACTCAGACCATTCTACAATTATGCTAAATAAAGTACAACTTTGATTTACAAGAATTTTCAGTTCTTCTTACTTTAGATATATAAACCTATAATTTCCACAATTAAAGCAGCATCTTCAGGGACTAGATTCCAGGCTGAAACAGGAAGGTATTTGGTCCTTACTACCACCTAATCAGAGCAGCAACACTTAATGTGGTATGATGAAAGTGGAGTATCATAATGGCAGACTTCAGCTCACTTCCTTTTAATATAAATCACAAACATCCCTTCATATCAGGATGTGACTTTTTTTTTTTTTTTTTTTCATTAAATCAGTGACTGTTTCACAGAGCAGCTGGGTAGGAAGCCCACAAAAGAAAAGTCAACCCTTGATTTGGTCCTAAATATAGAGTGGCTCTTCAGTTACAAGATTTTGAAAAATCCTGCATGCAATAGCTTCCCATCAGGAGCAGTGGAGGTGAAAAATAAACCTACAATTGCACCCAGCTTCAGAGAGTGCAAAAATGAGAAGTAAGGAAGCTTGTTAAGAGAAAGAAAGGAAACCAGAACAGTTAGGAGTGTTGTTACCTTCAAAAAAGCTGAAGTCAAGCCCAAATAGAAGAAAATAGCTGAATAGATCATAAACTCTGGCAAATTAAATGTAAAAGAGCAGAAAGGCAAACAAAACAAACAAACAAACAAAAAATTGGATGAGCAACTGGCAGAAACTAGTGATAAATCTTTCTTCGAGCACATCAGGAACAGGAAGCTTGCCAGGACCTCTGAGAGGCAACTCATGATCAGAGGAGAAAAGGAGCACTCGGAAGACAAAGGCATTACAGAAAATACACCAGACAGATTCACTGCAGTGAATGGTAACAGTATGAGACACTGGGGAGCCTCTGTAAAGAACTGTGATAGACATTAATATTGGTATGAATGGAGAATAAATGGTAATGTTTGAGTGCAGAAACACCTGGAAAAAACAGCAGAGGGAACATAAGAATGATATCTGTTGATGGTACTTAGATTAACAGGCCAGCAAGACTGCAAAACATTAACTTTCAGTGTTTCAGGATACCCAAATCAGGAAAAGAAGTCTAAAACAAGGGACTGCAACTAATTCATGACGATGCAGAGGTGAGAAGGGATGGAGAGACTAACCACTAACCAGATGGAGGTACCGCATGCCTGCTAACCTGAGGATTGTGATGAAAATGGAACAGCAGGAGTCCCTTGTCCTCCACATCACTGCAAGGAATCCCAGACAAATGACTTGGATATACACATCTTGGTGCCTGAATGCTAAACTGCATGGACACACATATCTTGGTGCTTATAAGTACACAGGTGCAAGAGTGTGGAAATAAACCAGTTTTGTATTAAAATAAAATAACTTTTCCCTCCTGTAATGTCTCAAACTAAGTTTTGCTATATTACTGCTACAATATTGCAATGCTATTTCTCAGGATATCCCTACCAGGACCCTTCTTTGCAGGAGATTCCAATGATGTATTTGAAATTCCAAAGACATATGAGCAGATACAGAAGGAATCGAGAAAACAAATGCTATTAACTCACTGGGAGCAGATGGCACTCAACCCAGGAATACTAAAGGAATTCAAGCCTGAAATCGGTGCATTACTATCACAACAGTATGTCACCTCTCAGTTAAGAGTAGCTTGGTAGTAGAGAACTGTGTGGTGGCAAAGGTGAAAGACGTTTAAGAGACTGCAGGCAAGACCTTAAGCCTCAGATCTGTGCTGTACACACTAAGAAAAACTAAAATGAAGACTGGAATTAGGAGGTATCTGGATAAATATGATCCAATTGGGAAGACTCAGCACAGCTTTTGTAATGGGATGTCCAGACTTACAAGGCTACTGCAGTTCACAAGCCAGTAGAGAAGGCTAATCCAGTTCCCCTCCTTCAAATTCCAAAAGACTTTCAACAAAGGCCTTCATTAAGGCTTTTAAGGACACTAAGTATGCAAAAGAGCAAAGGTCCTTCTTGCACAGGTAAATAATTGATTGAAAGATTGACCACTTACTCCTACCCATGTTTCCAATTCTTGCCATCACCAGCAGAGTTCTGTAGATACCTGAGCTGAAACATACAGCCTTCCTGCTCTGGATAAAGGTGAGCAGTGCACTGACAACATCCACCAAAGATATTAAGTTACTCAAGGTATTAAATGAAAAGGCACACTACAGAAAACTACTTAAAGACTTTATGAAAAATGACTGAACAGACAATAAAATGGCAGGTAACTTTCGCTGTAGTTAAATCACAAATAATACACATAGGAAAAATAATCCTAACTTCAGAAATAAAATTATTAGTTTAGTAAACTATCACCTGGTAGCAGTGGGATCTTGGTAGTTGTGATAGACAGTTGCATGAAAATATCAGCCCCCTGCTCAGTAAGCAAAAAAAAAAAAAAAAAACCAGGCAAAAAAGTGTCAGAAATCATTAGGAAATAAATTTCAATAAACACTTCAGAAGGACAAAGAAGAGACAATTTTGTTGTTCATAGATATCATGCCCTAATAAATCCCAAGGCAAGAATTATCAGTTCAATGACAATTTACTCTCCAGAATATCTGAGGCCTGAAGGACATTCAGAACTGTTTGAAGGAAAGCTTTCAGAAACTTTCTCCAGAAAGGCTGGGTTACCAGAGTACCTTCTCTGATACTGACCAGAGCATAATTTATCTCTTAGCAGATTCCCCATCCTTACCTTTGGCTCTTTCACTATGACCAGCGGTATGTCTGAAACTATCAGCTGGATAGTTTCAAAGAGCATTTGCATTTACCATCATTCCCCAAATTTTACAGAACCAAAACATTTAATAGGGATTGTTATATTGATCTATCTGTATCCGTTTTCCTACCCCAAGATAAACAGTGAAAATAATTACATCAACATGCCCTGTGTTCTGACAACTGTTTTTTACTGAGGGTTAACAAATGTAATTAGATGTTCATAGGCCAGAAAAACCACCAGAAAATCTAATTGTCTTGTTGTCAATTACTCTTTGGAGACACATACAGCCACAGTGAATAAAAACTAAAACTCTGAAATAACTTACATCTCCACCCCACTAGCTGTTACTTTTCCATTGAGAGATAAAATTTTTCCAGCTTATTTCACAATACCAAAGAAATGCAAACCATCTCCAATCTGCTTACTCTTCTGTTATATTTAGTCTTGTTCAAAAGCAGGTCAAGAAGGTACTCTATGCACAGCAAAAAAATTAAACTATTCAGATGAATTCTGCCTAAGTAATTAAATCAAAACATTCTTACAACACTGTCAAATCAATGTGCCTAAAATCCACGAAGGTAGCCCCAAACTTCCTAAGGTAAAATGCAAATAGAAGATCTTCAATGGTTAAGAAAAACAGTATGTGGATAAAATGCTGTGAACCACATTTCTATAATTTCTTCCTAAGCATAACATCTATCAGCTTAGAAGAAAAAAAGCAATACAGATTCTCACATAAAGCTGCAAGAGTTCTGAAACCACAATTTCAAGACAGACAATGACTACCACAAAATTAAGGACAGAAAATTAGAGCTGCCAACACTGCAATTAAACACCTCCGAACAGCCCATTTTGTTTAAAATTCCTAGGCAAACAGCATCCTCAGTTTCCTCTTCTCACCCTGTAACTGTGTCACCACGCCGCTGCTGTGGGTGTGCTGACATGGTTGTTATATAACTCCCTCACTCCCAAGTGGGATTAAAAAAAAATAAATAAAAAAATCAAAACTGGAAACCAACAGTTTTTCAGACAGGCTATGCTACTCTAAGAGCTCTATTAGGGCCACAAAGATGATGGGGGCCTGGAGCATCTCCCACATAAGGAAAGGCTGAGAGAGCTCAGACTCTTCAGATTGGAGAAGAGAAGACTGAGAGAGGATCTTATCAATGCCTATAAATACCTGAAGTGCAGGGGCCAAATGGATGGGGCCGGGCTCTTTTCAGTGATGCCCAGTAACAGGACAAGGGGCAATTGGCAAAAACTGGAACACCAAAAGTTCCAGACAAACATAAGGAAAAACTTCTTTACTGTGAGGGTGCCGGAGCACTGGAACAGGCTGCCCAGAGAGGTTATGGAGTCTCCATTTCTGGAGATGTTGAAAACCCACCTGGATGCTTTCCTGTGCGGCCTGGCATGGGGGGTTGGACTAGATGATCTCCTGAGGTCCCTTCCAACCCCTGTGATTCTGTGATTACACCACTATTCTTGGGGTGGATTCCCAGGTAGCAGAGTCCCAGTCCCTTTCTCTTCATTTTGCCTACAGCAGTGTCCAGTGACAGGCATGCCCTCCAGCACCATGGTGATGTTCTGCCCCAGCTGTGGCTTTCCACGATGCAAACATCTACATGTACTCTAGTTACCTCAAGCTCCATTTCACAAAGAAACAATCCTCTTTTGCAGGTCCAGTTAATTGCATTTTACAAAAGATCACGAGTCATGCCTAAGAAATGCCTATATCTTTTCATTGCCTATTACAATAGTCTAGACAATTAGCTTAAACAGGAAGCTAAGCTGGAAACATCTGAAGTGAGGCAAATTAATTTCACCCAAAGACGCAAGCTCATGGTTGTGCATGGCCTCCTTCCCTTTCCATGCAGGGCTGGGCTGCCTTGGCCTCCGACATATGTCAGTCCTCAGCCTACAGATCCTGGGAGCTGAATTTAAATTCTTAATGATCTCCTTGCTGAATAAATACATACATAGCTTCATTAAAATTCCAGGTTATTAACTAATATAAAGCATCAAGTAGAAAAAATGTATGTATGAAAACACGGGAATATCCATGGCAGAATTAAATAGCTGTTTCCTGTTTAGAAAGAGGAAATTAATAAGAAATTTAAGTTAATTAACTTGCTAACCCCCACTATCACTGTCATACTCTCCCTCAAATCAGTAACTTCACCATAATAAGCAAACCAAGTCAAATACCACAAAAAAGCATAAATTCACAACCTTATCTGGGGTTTTGCTGCTTTTTCGTCAAGAGTATCTAGCCACCATCCCGTGCTTTGGAGTACTTTAGAAATTACCAAATCAAGGGAAAAATGTCATTACATATAACTTTGTCAGAGATTTAAGAAAGAAGGGGAATCCAAACAGAACAGGACTTTTCAACAGCCTTTTCTTATGAGGGATGCTGATGACAAGAGCTTTTCCTATGAAACAGCTTCAACCATCATTGCTAAGGTATGTGGCAAGACAGTGTAGGAACTGCCCCTCTTCAATGAGAGGGTTCTCACCAGAGATAGCACGTTCCTGATAGTATGCTGAACTTAGGTTACCTTTGCAATGAAAAAAGGTAAGTCTAGTCACAAGAGGGGAAAATAACCTTCAATCAAAATAGAAATCCTCCTTTCATGGGTGAAGGTGAGTGCTTCCAGCCAGACAGACCCTTTCAAGCATCAGCAAGACAGTAACCTTATTCTAAAGAAGGGGGAAGAGTTGCATTGTCCTCTCCATCATTCTTATGAACACTCAGTCATCCAACAGATATTGAGCTTGATCCAGCTCTATACCTGAAAGATCCAACATTATCCAGATCCTACTTTTTGCTCCTTTTCATTTCTTTCTTGTCTCAGACAAACATCACACACAGCTGTAGCTTCTCAGCCCCTTCTCATACACAGGTATCAATCTTTAAGAAAGTTTCTCTCAACTCCTCTGTTGTTTCACTATTTCTGAACTTCATTGTTTCACCATTAACTGATACTTTTCTCTCATCTTTTTGTCAAAACCACAAACACTCTCTTCCACTGCAGCACTTGCTTTGTATATAAGCTTTTTCTGCCCTCTTTAATTCAGACGATCCTTTCTCTCCACCCTCTGATAAGGTAGACAATACCATTCACTGGAATTTTCCCCTTTCTGATTTAGAAAACTTCAATATCCAAACCAAAATTGTAAATTCTATTCCAAAATTCAGAAAGATTAACAGCACCTTGGTTAATTCCTGCTCTGAACAGTCATTTCTCTCTTGTCCAAGACTGCTGGAGTTAGTCTCCTATAGCTAGGTGTGAGGCTGTACCAAAGGCACATCAATTAAATGCCAAAGTTAGACAGTACCCCAACCCCAATGCCTGCACTTTTACAGCTGTAAAAAGATCACTTCCCTTCAACTTCGACAGAGATACATTTTCTACATTTTTGCAGACACTTTAGGTACTGCTGAGGTTTCGGAGTACAAATTGGTGATATTACAGCACAGTCACATTATGACATCCTGAGCAATTTCCTAAGGGCTATGTCTTCAGTGCTACAGAAATCCAGTAAGTGGAAACAGCAAAACCACTCTACATCAGTAGGAATGGCATCTCTTATTTAAGAATTAGAAAAGCAGCATGGGATCTAGTTTCAACATTTCCCCCCCTTTCTGTTTCAATATCACAGATACAAACAGCAAGAAGCAGAAATCCCTATGATTTGCTAGCTCAGATAACTCTCCACAAAGGCTGCAGTCACTGGAGCTTTGCATTACAAAGCTCCTGACCCAGAAGGGCAGCTGGTAATGGGACGGGCTGATGCACCAGCCTTCTGCCAGCTGGTAGAGAGGGAGAGCAGATACACCCATAGAACTGCCACCGCGGTCTGAGCTGGCCTGTCACAGCTGCGCCACTGCCCTTTACCCCAGGAGCTTCTGCTCAAAGGAAGAGTGGTTTTCCACCACAGCAGATCAGCACAAAGCATTAACAAAGTAGCAGTTCATAAAAAGTACCTGAAGACTTACTCAGCTCTGCTACACACCTAAGTAACTGATGATTCTCATTTGATTCATTTCTTTACCCAACAGTGTTATTACCTGAACTCAAACGGGAATCATCTTTGTTTAGAAAACATCATAACCTAGCAAACAACAACAACCACCACCATCATGCTCTCTTGACCATGCACCCATTTGCATTCCAGTTTTAGAGGGAGTACCAGACTGTCCACATCACAAAAACGTAACTTCTCAGTTCAACATACCCCAGAGGGAATACATATTTTTAAAGGGCAGAAAACGCAACAGCTAATTAGCTAATTAGGTCCAAATGGTGAGGTCCTAATATAATATTTTTTCTGAACTCCTTAAAAAAACCGTGTTGAAGAATGAGTGTACTGAAAAATAGTAGTTAGAGCTCCTACCTCATAAGAATGTTTTCTACCATATATGGTATCTGCAGACACACACAGTCATCGGTATTTACCTTACCCTTGGCCAATGAGACTCCTAGAGGTGCTCCAGCCATTCCGTTCTCTGGTTCTGTGTTAACTGGTCCTGCTCACTCACACAGGAAAACAGATTTACCTTTCTGCTTTGAATTTCAAAGACACCAAAATACCTGGTAAAGCAAGTTTTGGGCCACAAGCAGCATTAGAAACAGCAGAACCTTTTCAAAAGTAAAAAATAATCTGAAGACAGAAAGGACACGTGGGGGTTTCATAATATCAAAAGCATGGTGAACTCACGCTTCCTGGCAGTACGCAATTCTCTCTCCTTTTCAAGAGCAATGGCAGCCCGTCCATGGTTATTTCAGTTTTAGAAAGCAGTGCCAGGACACTAAACCATGCATACAGTCATTACATCTCAGTATAGCTAAAAAAACAGATCCTAATACATCATTGGGACTATTCCGATACAAAGTTAGTATAAGGTTGCACTTAGGTCCAAAAATCCTAAATCCTAAACAAGGAAACAGGCCTTATGCAAACACACTATGTACTGCAAAAATGTGTATTTTTATCTCCACAATATTTAAATTCATTGCCTTCACTCAAATTTGACAAGAGGAGCAGAGGTCTCAGCTATTTAACATATCTCATTGCATGATACTACGAATAGAGAAAGAAGGATATAAAAATGACTTCTGGGAGAGGGAGGCTGCACAAGGACTCACCAACATTGTCCAGCGAGGCTGCACTGCCAAGGCAGGTTACAGACAACCACTAAAAAGCCTTCAGCAGTTGTTTTGTTAGACTCCAAGTTTATCAACCACAGAAAGCCAGTGTTCCCTTTTTCTTCATCTTTTCTTACTTTCAAAGTAGAATAAAGTAAAATTTACTTATAATATTTTTCATAAAATTGAAAAGTGAAGGACTCCATGATTTTTGTTATTCTGCATCTTTAAAACAATCATAAAAACAACCAGGACTCCTAACTTCAAAGCTAAGCATCCTGCACAGAACATCCTGTAGAACATCTTAAGTTTAAAAACAAAACAAGCAAATCAAACAGACTTTTTTTTACTCCTGGAAAAACAAAAACATTAAATAAAAATGATGCTAGCAGGTACTACCTTTCTCGTCAGGGGAGAAAAAGCTACAATTTTTAAAGTATTTTGTCATTAACTCTTGTTATTATATTGGATCAAGATGCTTTTACCCCAAAAGGCCACACACAATGACTTTTTTAGTCTCCTATGTTAGCAACAGAGAAATGATTTTTATAAGATTGTAAATTCCCAATGTGGTGCAGTAACAGTCAGAGGTGATCAAGTGGGATAAAAAGTAAATAATGAAAACAGCGGTTCATGTGAAGCCCTGACAGTGTACGCTTATAGATACTTGTGACCTGAAGCACACCATGCTGATCTTGCCATTGGCCAGCTCTGTGGCCCAAGGAGGGCTCTTGCTTTCCTGTCTAAGCAGCAAGAATTATTCTAATGGGCTGCAAACTCCCTGAGTTTTAAGCACCATTAAATGCACACAAGTTAAGAACTTTCCATAAGGGATTTCTGTAAAGTCATAGAAGACATTTCCTCCTTGTTTATCACTTAAACACTGCTTTTTTAGAGACAAGAACACAACTATGCCCGTCTTCACGTAACTTTTTGTCAACAAAAGATCATCTTCTAAAAATAATGTTATTTGCTACTTCAGTACAATGTTTTGCCTAGCACATCATCTTCATTTCAGAAGCTGAAAAGGGCACTCAGTTAGCAAACAGTTTGATGAATGACCTTTTTTTGTTTTGGTCATGTAAGCAGTATCTTTAAATTGAAGTCCTCTTCCCTGAGGCAAAGTGGCAAATAGATGAATAAACTGAGAATTTCTGAAGACTGATGAAAGGAAACCAAGAAGCTTTTATATAAAGGCAAACCCCACATGACTTCACTGTACACAGAGCACTACCAGCCACATGGGAACTTCCCCCTCAGAAGTTGCAGTTGAAGGGAACAGGGTTGGAGGCACATTTCTTCCCCAGCAGGCAAAGTCTGCTTACACTCCATACATACATGGAGGTGAGCTCTGTAGTGGCATGTAATGCATCATCAAGGAAAGGAGAACAATTAATATCATATTCTGACCAGATCCCTGTCCTTCTTCCCACCTTTTTTTCCCTTTGTTTCCCCTTTTTACATGGAACAAGGATATTAATCCACTTCTAAAAATGGAAATGTTGTTCTCCAAAAATTGGCAAGGTATGATGTATCTGGAGTAAAACTATCCATGCTATGTAGCAGTCTCACATCACCCTGATGTGGCATGTCTCATTAACTACAGCTCTGACATGAAGAGATTTCTTCATATTAAAAAATCTTTGAATGCTCATTTCAATTAGAAGTTCTTATAATTCCACAGTCTGGAGCACAGCCTCACCATTTGGTTAGGAAGTTACAGACAAGTTCATGACTTCTAAAATTCCTGTGAACACCCTCTTGAATTTGACCAAAGTACAGGCTTCTGAAATGAACATAACTCAAATATATCCAGCAGCTATCTGCTAGGATGTGGTTTCACCACCTCCAACTGCAGACAGCCCACATTAGTGCTGCTGTCATGTGTCTAGTCACATCCTACCCTTCCACCTCTGGCCAGTCACAGCACTTTCTCCCCATCCCCCAGTTTGTACTGGGATTAGTGCTTTTGGGATCCCAGTCAGCCATCTCCAAGTCCTGGCACTGGCACAGAAGAGGCAAGGGGTAGCACAACTGCATCTTTTGGCAGCGCTGCTAACAGAACCCTAGCCAAACAGGAAACTGCTTTCTAGGATGCTGCTCTGTGTCGACAGCAAAGCTCTGGAGATTGGATCTGGATGAAACATGTTAATTATACCACGCTCGCTTGAGCTGGTAATAAAAAAATCCTGTCTCTCTATGACACTGAACATTAACATCTTAAAAATCATCCTGAGTTTCAAAACCAGGAAAATCTCTGCTATCTTTGTATAATGACTACCACAGCTGCTCAGAGATAGAGAAAAATAGGAAAATACCTAATTAAAGATAAGCACAAAAATAAGAATATACTGAAGGGCCACAAGGATAGCATGAAGGGAAAGATGCAATAACCATTTTATTCTCCAGATCTAGCAACTGACACCATATTAACCAACAAATAACTAGTCCAAGGGACTTGTTTGAAACAGTTTTGGAAGAGTACTCAAAGTAGCTAGATAAAATCATACAAAGATTTGGAAAAAAAAAAAAAGGAGGTAGACTACCATCTGTATATGCAGTCTCCTAGAAATTCTGTAAGTGTACATTTTTAGAGAAAAATAAAAATTACAACATTTCTACAATACACCAAAAATGGTTACCAGTACAGAAGCTCACACTTGTATATATAATTCAAACAAGCTTTAACATAAAGTGTGCTGTACAAGATATATTTACGTATTCTCTATTTTTATAAGACTATACTATGTCAAGAGGTCATATTAAAAAAAAGACCTCCTTTACACATATTTGATTTTACTGAAATTCTTTACTATGAGGGTGGTGAGACACTGGAACAGGCTGCCCTAAGAAGTTGTGGAGCCTTGCGGGCTCATCAGTTTACGTATGTCCAACTACCTAGAGAAGTAATCCTTACACTCTTGCTCCCCAACTGCTGGCTGCTCCTCTCCCTCCCAAACCACTTTGCTAGGAAAGAAGCTTTGTCTACAAAGACTGATGGGGAAGCAGAAGACTACTTCAGCCTTTTGTACGTTATCTGTCATTGGACTGCCTTACTGCATCCTTGAACAACACCTCATTTTCCCTGAACTTTCTCTTGCAACTACCATACTCATAGGATCCTTTCTTGTTATCCTTCATGTCCCACATTAAAAAAAAGTTTCTCCAACAAACCTCTCTGCAGATGATCAAATTATATGTTGCTTTGTCAAATGGTCACAGTTAGGGATGGATTACAAATCTTAATGTAGGCTGGAAAAAATATAAAGTGATTCATTGCTTAAGACAACCTACAACCTCTCCCAAATGCTGAGGCAGTTTGTCTAGTAGAGAGTCTGCAGTGCCCATGCAGTGCTTGAGTTGCGGCTGTGGAGGAAGGCCGGGAAGGTAAGCAGCAGAACTGAGAAGGTGAACTGTAGGAGAGGAAAGAAGACTGGGTTATTACAGGAATTGCTAGGTAGAAACCAATGAGAAACCATCATGAAGTTAAGTGTCTACCCTAGGTCTCTTCGCATTAAGGGGCTTCTGCCGCACAGACCCATGGGTTCTTTTTGAAAAATCTCTTATTTCTATTCCACTAGGTTGCTGCTAGGATTAAGAATCACTTGCTATAGTAAGAATGTTAATTAAGCAGAGGGTTAGAGACAGGCCCTGACACTATTAGAAAAACAAAGTGCGATGGACCTCCTGTTATTTGTCCAGAATGTCTGAACCAGAACTAGGAACTGAACTGAAACTCCAAGGCCAGTCCCTTTTCCTACTGGATTTCTTTACTTGCCTCTCTGAAAAGGAGCCTTTTTATGGCTCACTGAAACAACTGTTTGACAATCTATTCTGAGTCTTGCACATCCCATACTTGCTCAACATTCACTGTGAGGTACATTCTGAAATAAATAAATAAATAAAAATCATATAGTTCCCAAAAACATGTCTGGTTTTGCTTATATGTGCTTTCTACCTGCCACTACCTGTCTTAGCACAGGCTGAGAAACCTAAGCAAATTGCTTTATGAAGTGCAATTGCATCAAGGAGTAATCTACCAGCAAGAGAGGGAAGAACACACCATGATTACTTACACACATTTTAAACTCTACTGCAGTCTCACATGTTCTCACTTACAATTGTGTCAAGGCACTTACATATGTTTTTCATCTTTGCACTGCACATGCCGGATGCTTTTTTTTCCATGTCATAATCCTGGCTTGGACGTGGGGGAATCTAACTCCTCCCCAATGCCAATGCACAATTTTAATCAAGAATCATACAATATTTTGAAATCTCCCTAAAGCGCCCGGTTCTGGTTTCAGGCAATTATGCAATACTTGTTCAATTTAGATTTCAGCATACAGTGTGCAGTACCAGGCTACTGTTAACTGTCTCCAGCTGAAAGTGTGGAAGAGCATCTGGTCAGGAGAAATAAAGGCAGGGGGTGGCAGGGGAAGGAAGTGGAAGTTTCATTTTTTTATTATTTTTAAAATAAGCATACCAGTTTGTAAACTGATTGTGATCATTTGGTCTTTAATTTTCAAGTTCTTGGGATTAAGAGATTGATACAGTTACAAGTTTTAATGCTGAGAAAGTAGCCATGCTAATACAAACAGCTTCTTGTCCTGGAGCTGTACCTGAGGACCATTGTAACAAGAGATATTACATGTTAATACATTGCACAGACACTTTAGTCAATCGAAATACTTTTTCTGACAATAAGCCCAAAACCAAGATTAAAAGCTTGTCTAAGATATGACACAAGACTCAAAAGTCATAAGTACAACAGACCACCACTGTTCTGCAATATGGCCAAGATCAGCAGGATGTGGAAAAGTTGTCAGTTTTCAGCTAGATCCTGCAGTTCCCCATGTACCTGCCAAATAATGATTCATAGCAGAAGAATTCTCAAAATATTGTACAGCAGTCATGAGAAAGCAATCAAGGGAAGCACTATGGTTTGCTGCATAGATCAAAGGCAAATCAAGGCTGAATTACTGCAGAGATCTTCCCTAGGTAAAACAACTGATCGATTGATTGCAGAAACATGATGACTAACATTCAATACACAAAGCAACTGATTAAAATGCTCCCCCTTTCTAGTTATCAGCAACCAAGAAACTGTAAACCAATTAAATAAAAAAATCCAACCTAAACTCTAAAGATATACACATAACCCATGTAATTCAACTAATTGAAGCAACACAAGAAACTCTTGAAGGATGACTACCCCGAACACTGGAGACAGTTGCAGTCAAGGCACATTCAGCTTGCTCAGAACATCATGCTGTTCACTGCCCTTCAACACTGAGCCTCTTGGCCAAAGTCAACACTGCCCTTCCAAAACTGCCATTTGCTGATGGTGAACAGAAGCTGAAACTCATCTCTCCCCAGAACTCCCTGCAGCTGCCTTCAGCTCTTTCAGATGCGTTTATTAAGATGCAGCAAGCAGCCACATCCATGAAGGCTGCCCAGTGTAGCCCCTGGGACTATCCTCCTGCTGCTGCTAAACTTCAGCAAACTGAGCTACAGTGTACCAGGCCACCTTCCTCCCCAAATTTAAAACAACAATCTAAAACATCCATCAACTTAAGAAACAAGGGTGAATGAGAAAGGGGAGTGTTTTGCCCAAAACACACATTTCTTGCAAGATTTCCCCTTGAAAACAGCTGTGAACAATAAATATAATTTCACTTTCAAATCATAGGATGGGCTCTTGCCACTGCAATGAAAATATAGCCCAGCTTGTGCATGTTCAAAAGAAAGCAGGTATCTCTGAAGTCTTGCGATTGCTGCAACCCTTCTCTGCTCCCTTTCAAGGATAGCAAGAAAACTGTAAATATTACCTGTTGCTCCACCAGCCAAAGGGGCAGGTTTGCAGGCAATCTAGAAGTTCCAGCTTGGATGGGAACTTAAATACAGCATTATGATACCCTGCCCTGGAGCTTCTCCCCATACATACACTTTAACAAACCCTGGTAGTTGAACTAGATTTAATCCCTCTAAACCAGCTTTGAACTCTGGGAAGTATATTCTCCTTGTGTGCATATTTCAAATGTCACTAATATTAGATGTAGCTTGTGTAACTAATGGTGACTAATGAGCCAAAGTCATTAAGGCTTCACAATATATATATATATTAAAAAAAAAAAAAAAAGGTAAGAAAAACAGTCCTAAAGGCAAAAATTGCAAAACGTTATAGTAAGGAAATAAATTTATGTCCTCCCATTCCTTATCTTGCCGGGGCATCCTGATTTACTATGACTTTTCTCTGTTAATCAAAGTAAGATGTCTAGCTTAATGCAACCAAACTTTTTAGATACTGTTTAAAATGGCAGGAAAATGAGAAATAGGTAAAGGAACATCAATGTTGCTATGTGACACAAAAACAGGAAGACTAACACTTACCTGTATGCATCCATTAGCTTTAAGGAGCTTATAGAAGGTCCTTCTAGATAGAATACCTACAGAAGTTCAATACACCTTTGCAGAGCTTTAAATAACAAGGTAGCACATAGAAAAGACTCTCACAAAGAAAAAATATTTTTTAAAAAATAATCTAAGGATGGCTTATGAGACTTTCAGCAATTTGTGCAGAAACGTAAAAGCCATGCATTTTGCTTACCTAATTTTTGAAGAGCTAGTCCAAGAAAAAAACCCAGGAACAGACAACACAGTTTCCCCAAAAAATGGAGCAACTCTTGAGCCAAGCAACGACAAAAGGAGGAATGTAGAACCTCAAGTGGAGAGGCCCTTTGCAGGAGCGGAACAAAACAGAACGCTTTTTGTGTGCCATTTTGTGTATTTATAGAATCATAGAATGGTTTGGGTTGGAAGGGACCTTAAAGATCATCTAGTTCCAACCCCCCTGCCATGAGCAGGGACACCTTCCACTAGACCAGGTTGCTCAAAGCCTCATCCAACCTGGCTTTGAAAACTTCCAGAGAGGGGACATCCACAACTTCCTAGGGCAATGAAGTTGTGGATGCCCCCTTCCTTTATATATAAACCCAATATTATACCCTTAACTGCTACTAACACAAGACTTAACTGGACTAATCATTCAAGGCTAAAAAGGATCAACAACCTGTTAAGTGTACAGACTCCCCCATATTACACAGCTGGCGTCAGTCTTTATTAAATCAACAGCAATATAGTCTGAGAGTAACTTTCTTTCAATAGTACATTATTTACATCTCTATTGAAACAGCAAGTACTGACAAGTTACTAAATGGAAATTTCAGTCATCTGCTGGTTTTTAGTGATATTTCAGAGAAGTTTCAATTCTGTGACAACAATCTCCTGAATTACCCTTGCAGGGAAATCTGCCTAAAGAGATTTCTAGGAAGTTGAGGGGCAGGCGCTGACCTCTTCTCTCTGGTGAAGAATGATAGGATCAGGGGAAATGGCAGGAAGATGTGCCAGGGGAGGGTCAGGTTGGACATTAGGAAAAAGTTCTTCACCCCAGAGGGTGGTTGGAGCACTGGAACAGGCTCCCCAGGGAGGGGCTCATGGCATCAAGCCTGACAATATTCAAGAAGCGTTTGGACAACGCTCTCAGACGCATGGTCTGAATCTTGGGATTGTCCTATGCTAGGGCAAGAGTTGGACTCGATGATCCTTGTGGGTCCCTTCCAACTCACAACATTTTATGATTCTATAAGTTACTTAAATGGTCATCTGAACTCCTTTCTTAAGGCAGTATTAGTATGCTTATAGAATTTTCTCACAGCCTAGCTCCAACACATTGCACAGACTGTAGCCAAGCTTTAGTTTTGTGAATTCAAAGATGTGCTGTGAAATAGTCATGCTTAAATTTAGTGTTTCTCTTTCCAGATATTTTAGAAGCAGTGTAAAAAGAGAGTGGTTTTTAGCTCAGATTGGGATGACTGTAAACTACGTTAGGTAGCACAAACACCTTAAAACCATCATTCAGTTCCTTCCAGAGAGACTGAATTATTAGAAACTTGGACACAAACAGACACTCTCCAAACCAGGATCAAAACAAGAATAATACTTTGATAGTACCAAAAGCTGGGAGGAGTATGTGGGATGTGCTTTTGTGCTGACAGCTGCAGAGCCACAGCCAGGCTGGGAAGCAAGCCCTGCCAATGTCAGCACACCCAACAACATAAGCAAGTTAAGAGAGAAATGCCATTTCATCACAGCTGCACCAACCTGAGCAATAACGAGTTTCTCTATTCAAGCCCTCTTCTAGAATGCATTCTTTTCAGCCATTATAGAGCTAGCAAAAAATAAGGACTTTTTTAGAAATTGATATTCATGTGTGCATTTGCCAGTTTATTTGATGTTGTTAGGGTAAGCAATGGAGAGATGGAATATAGGACATGCACTTTGCATAAAACATTTGTATGGAATTGCTGTATCAAATCAGGATTTTAAAGTCTTATATGAAAGGAGGAAAAAAAAAAAACATTCCTAGTTTGCCTAGGCTCTATACAATCTGGATCACATCTCATTTAAATAAAGGTCTAATAATAACTCAGGAAGTAGTGCTCAATTGTATTGCAACGTCCTTTTCTCTCTTGTAAATTCTATTTATAATAAACATTTTTTTTTAATATTTAAATGGTGATCACAGGCTTTCCAATCAACCTATCTGGTCAGAGATTAGAATATGGTACAGTTCAGAGGATCTACAGTCAGCCTACAGCCCAAGTGCTGCCCTGTGTCTGATTCAAAAGGACAATTTTAGGTCAAATACTTAATCTAGTTGCCTGGCTTTTAACAGTCTGTGCTGTAACTTTTACATTAAGTACGTTTTAGTATCTAATTGATTCATATAATTTTTAAGTAAATCATACCTCGAGTGATTTGTAAAGCTATTTGGGCAACTGCAAATTATTGTAAGTGCATTACACAAAAAGAGAATTCAATGTTCCCCATTTAATAATCCCCAAATGGTTTTTAAAGAACATTGTAGGGCCTGTATCATGGAATACCGTATCTGAAAGAGAAAGCAAGTACAAAGGACAGCTTGCTATTTATGGCATTCATTAAAAGATAGGTAACTCGCTCCTTTATTTTCCAGCGCACTCTTCCTTCTCTGTTCAAAGCTTTCAGATTAAAGCTAACTAGGAGCAAAAAGGAGTTGAGTTATATCCACTCTGAAATAACACCACCATACCCACTGCTTTATTTCTATCTTGCAAAATGTAGTTGGCTTGCTAAAGGTGCAATACAACATTTGAAATCTGGACAGTGGACACGGGAAGAGCTACATGTGTCATCTATCTGGACTTCTGTAAGGCCTTTGACATGGTACTCCACAATATCCTTCTCTCTAAATTGGAGAGACATGGATTCGATGGATGGACTGTTTGGTGGATAAGGAATTGGTCGGACTATCACATCCAGAGGGTAGTGGTCAATGGCTCAATTTCCAGATGGAGATCTGTGACAAACAGCATCCCTCAGGGGTCTGTATCTGGATCAGTACTGTTTAATATCTTCATCAATGACACAGACAGTGTGATCGAGTGCACCCTCAGCAAGTTTACAGATTACCCCAAGCCAACTGGTGAAGTTGACAAACCTGAGGGGTGAGATAAGATTCCACCCAGAGGGACCTCAACAAACTCAAGAAGCGGGCCCATATGAACCTCATGAGGTTCAACAAGGCCAAGTGCACTGTCCTAAACCAAGGCTAGGGCAATCCCTGGTACCAATACAGACTGGGAGACGAAGGGATTGAGGGAAGCCCTGAGAAGGATTTGGGGATACTGATCGAAGAAAAGCTCAACATGAGCCAGCAATGTGCTCTCACAGCCCAGAAGGCCAACTGTATCCTGGGCTGCATCAAAAGAATCACCCATCGAAAGGCTGAGGGAGGTGATTCTGCCCCTCTACTCTGCTCTGGTGAGACCCCACCTGGAGTACTGTGTCCAGCTCTAGAGTCCTCAGCACAAGAAAGACACGGACCTCCTGGATCAGGTCCAGAGGAGGGCCACAAAAATGATCAGAGGGATGGAAAACCTCTCCTATGAGGAAAGGCTGAGAGAGTTGGAGTTCTTCAGCCTGGAGAAGAGAAGGCTCCGGGGAGACCTTATTG
>NW_010323714.1:1196-35031 GCF_000700745.2 Antrostomus carolinensis | reverse complement strand
AAAAAAGATGGGGACAGACTTTTCAGCAGGGCCTGTAGCAACAGGACAAGGGCTAATGGTTTTAAAACTAAAAGAGGGTAGATTCAGACTAGATGTAAGGAATAAATTTTTTACACTGAGGGTGGTGAAACACTGGCACAGGTTGCCCAGAGAAGTGGCAGAAGCCCCATCCCTGGAAACATTCAAAGTCAGGTCAGATGGGGCTCTGAGCAACCTGGTCTAATTGAAGATGTACCTGCTCACTGCAGGGGGGTTGGACTAGATGATCATTAAAGGTCCCTTCCAACCCAAACCATTCTATAATTCTATGAAATCTGGTACCTAGCTTTTCAAACATTGATCCAAGTCAAGTTATTTCTCACTCTGATTTCCAGTAGGTTTAGCTGCGCTGACTGCACTATAGCTTTCCTTACAAACATCCTTACTGTGAAACAACAGACTATTTTTATTACAACACAGGAAAGGTTTGAGCACTTCTCTACTTACATCAGAAATGAAAAAATAATAAATTCAGTAATAAAAGTGATAAAAACAGTCAAAGGGAAAATTGTACTTCACTCAGTAATCTATCAAGCTGGGAATACCATGCAGAGACACTAACTCGCTTGAGAGACTGAACTCCAGTTTTTCCAAAAGCATTTCTAAACCAACCTAAGGCAAGTCAAAAAGAACTCCTGTGAGTTCACCTGCAGGCATGCCAGTTCAAGGAAGCAGAGCTACTCAGTGACAGAGGGCTTAAAAAAAGGCTTTTTGTCCACACTTACCTTAAGAGACTATGCCCTGCTCAGTGCCTACGAAAGCAAAGCGGCTGCAGGTAATTTAGCTTTTTGCCTCAGCCACAGAACGAGAGATGCTATCGAATTTCTAATCACTCGGCTTCTCCTTGAACTCTGTAAGGTGCATTGTGATTGCAAACTACTCCTGGCATTTTAGCTACAGGAAAAAAGAACTATTCTCAGCCTCTTTTCTTACACATCTGCGGGCAGACAATACTGTGCAACAACTTTTCTATTTCACAGGAGTATCTGCATTTCTGCATGTAATGAACTCCTCTGTTTTACACAATACTCACTTCACCCTCCTTGCAGCTATTCCAAATACTAACTGACTCAAAAAACACTGAGGAGTAGCACTCATGTAACACTCTATAGTAATGACACTTCTTTAGAGAATCAGTAATAGGACATAGACAAAATCTGATCTACAAATTCTATACTAAGATCAAAAGACCCTATTTCTGTGTCTACACCAGCCTCTGAGGAAGAGTCTAATTCTCTTACTCTTTCACTCTGACAGAACTGGATTTATTAGTGTGCCTATGTGTGATGTACAATATTTTGTCCTGATTACCACTTACAAAACTAAAAAGCAAATTAGTATTCTCCTTTGAAAATATGTATATTATTTTGTAACTAATTCCAAATTAATTCCTTAGCTACTTTGAGACCGTGCACTCAGAAATTCACAGCCGTAGAACTGACGGCTGCAAGGCAGCCCAAAAATAAAATTTTACACTAACACAGAATCATGACTCACAATATGCTCCCTCTATCTGCATTCATTTAAGAAAACTGACAAACTGATGACAAGTGTCAGTTTGTGCTTCTTAAGAAAAAGATCAGATGGGAATCCAGATTGTAATTTTACTGGAGGTCAAATAAGAAAACACTTTTAGAGCTCCTTAGAGCCTAGGGAGCCATGTGTCCAATGGTGACACTAATAGTCCATACTTGTAATCCTATCTTTGCTGGGATATGTAGAATGACAACATCTAATTGCTATCTGCAAATCACAGAATTGGGACTTTCTATCTCACATTGGTTAAAAAAGAAAAAAAAATTGATTTTACAGACTATAACACAGTTTATTGTATGGTTGGTTAAGCTGTCCTGAAAACATGCATTTTCCAATGCACTACATCTATGCAACTACTACACCTTTCCACAGGAGCCCTGTAGCTGTATATAACAGGAGGTTTGTGATGGCTAAATTAAAAACAGAAGCCAACACCTCAATTACAGTTAAAAAAAAAAAAAGCCCCTGCTAACAGTCAATGGAGGCCATACTCCATTGAATATCAAGCTTTTGCTTCCACTGCCTATTAGCGCCAAGAATGAAATCACTCTGTAACAGTGTCCCTGTCCTTTGTGTGGCAGAAGCTGTTCCTTGGCAACCGATGCAGACAACTGAGTTGCCACAGAAACAGGAAAGACTAATTTATAAAAACTCTGAAACAAAGCAACTATAAAGGCAACCCTAAAAAGGGTGGGTATATTCTGCATTACTTCCTACAGCATTCCTAACGTAAAAAAACCCCAAAACCCCTTAAATTACTAACTGTAATTTTCATTATTTATTTCTCTAAAATTGGGTGTAGAAAGCTAATGTTTCACTGAATCAGCAGTAAGCCCCTTTCTCCCTTTGGTTCAAGTTGGCAAATATACCTGAAGATTTATACCACATTTGAAGAGGAACGCTTCCCATTTCACTGGTGTTTTCTCTTTCAGGGAACAGGAGGGCTGAGGGGAAGAGGCACAGAACAGCTGGATAAAGCAAATGTTCACATAGTGAAAAGGCAGAACACTTTAATTAAGAAATGTATATTCACATTTCTTATTCATTAATAAATATTTATTAGTAGAAAATGTTTTATCTTCTTTAGTTATTAGAGAGATACCAGAGATGATCATCTCCTGAATGCATTTTAACCACATTTACATTTTGTGCATGTATGGAGAGCATGCTCAAGGCATACATTTTTACCAATGCTCAACGAGGGAGAAAAAGACCACCACATGCTGCATTTCCCAGGAAGGGAAACCAAGATAAAAACAAATCTTCTCTTCAAAGAGAAATCTAGTAGGTTCAGCTGCCTAGCCAGGCAACTTGATTCCTCAGCATGACATACTCAAGAGAAAGAGAGATGAAGAGAGCCTGAGTACATCTGCTCAGAGAGACAGACTCACTGGCGGCTGGTTCCCACTGACAGACACAGGCTGGATTGTCCCCCTGCCACATTAACCTCAGTGCTCTCCAATTCACCATGACACCTCCACAGAGTTAGGATTAGGCAGTAACTATTTATTTACTGACTGGCTCATTAGTGCTTCTGTGCTACATGGCCAGCTGGCTACTACAAAACATGACATTAGTGAGAAGAATCCTGGCTGCCTCACCTCTGCAAGTGGAAAGGTCCACTTATCATAGAATCATAGAATGGTTTGGGTTGGAAGGGACCTTAAAGATCATCTAGTTCCAACCCCCCTGCCATGAGCAGGGACACCTTCCACTAGACCAGGTTGCTCAAAGCCTCATCCAGCCTGGCCTTAAACACTTCCAGGGAGGGGGCATCCACAACTTCCTTGGGCAACCTGTTCCAGTGTCTGACCACCCTCACAGTGAAGAGCTTCTTCCTAACATCTAATCTAAACCTCCCCTCTTTCAGCTTAAACCCATTTCCCCTTGTTTTGTCATTAACTGCCCTTATGAAAAGTCCTTCCCCACTTGTAGCACTACGGGCATCCACTTGAGCCTGTTTTGCTTGGCCATAAAATTCCATAAACTTATTGGAAATGCTTCAAAATTGCTATTGCTCTTTCAAGTCTGACTTAAGAAAACCAATAGGTGCAAAATGTATTAGGCAAGGACTGAAACTAATAGCCCATACACTTTATTTCCATGGGAAACTAGACCAGAACTGAACACATCAGCAAGTTTAAAAGAAAATGTATCCTCTTGATGCTTTCTGCAAATCAAATAAATCAGTCATACAACTGTACTCATCCTCAGCTATTCAATGAACTGAGAAAACCAGTAATCATACTGGTGATTATCACCAAGACTGTCAGGTGTGTAAAACTCAGTGGAGCTAAAGGAAAGCAGCTGCTGCAGAGAAATGCTGCACATCAATCAGTTATTGTGAATTAGAAAAGGGGGAAAAAAAACCAAAAACATTCCAACTGAACAATTCCCTGAGTTCCCTTAGCTTAACACCTTACCTGCTATATAATCAAACAAACAAATTCTGCACAAATACCATTAATTTTAATGCAATAGTGAAATAATTTCTGAGCTATAGGGTGCCTGTAAGAAGTTTCTCCAGTGTATTGTACTACACACAGCTTATTTCCCACCACAGGCAGGCTCACCCTAACAACCTGACAAATATTGTATACAGCTTCTCTGGAGAGTTTTAAAAGTAAGTAGAGATTAAAACCTAATCTCTATAGCTTGAAGGGCTGGTGTGCCAAATACTGTCTGTGAAGTTCTCTCTACTATGGTGCTCTAAAAGAGCTACAGTGACTTTTGAGTTAGAATTAGAGAAACCCAAGAATAGAAAACAGGACATGAGGAATCTGAGTCCTTGTTACTGGACACTGAACAGCAGAAGATTGTGAGTGCAGACCAAATTCACTTGACAGAAACCTAAGAAACCTAACCAGCTGCCTCAGAAGTGGTTTTATACTTCAACTATTTGGCTCTTCAGATGCCTTACAATCTGAGTTAGATTCATGGTCATCTTAGCAAACAGTCAAAAAAGGTGGGTAGCATACCTTCTTCTCTATCTACACACTGTGTCCCAAAGTGTACAAAGTTTTTATTAGCATATGAGCTATTAAGTCATTTCACTGAAATACCTCATTGCACATTCTCTACTCTACGAAGAGACAGGTGAAGATACACTCTGTACTAGGCAGTCCTAATTTTCTTCTGCTGAAGACATTGTGCAGTTATAAGTCATCTTGAAACTCCCATGATCTCAAGAAGTCAGTCAATAAACTCCACCTAGATGTCTGACAGCATTATACTTTGAAGACACTTTTAAAACGGTGAGTGACAAATCCATTCTTCATTGCCTATATTAATTCAGTTTACCCACAGAAAAGATGATAACTCAAATTTGTCACCAATTTATTAACTTACTGGAACAAGTGATATATGTTAAATCAAGAATACACAGTTTACTACTTATTTTAACAGTTCCTTCATTCCTCATCCTAAAACATCAGTTGGATTAAGGACCCTTTGTCATTCTGAAACATAAGCGATAAACATTTCTCCAGTACCTCTGAAAGTAAGGACTTTCACATTTTTATTTGAAAGCAACACACTTCAATAGATCTACGGATCATCACCAGCATTGAAATAATGACTCTGTTGGTGACAATTTTTTCCACAGACTGAAAAGATTTTAGCAAATATTTTGAAGCAAGTGGCAGATTGTTTGCATTTATATGTAATAGAACAAGATCAGGGAAGAACCACCCCAAGCTTTCTAGTAAGCTTTTCCTCTCTGAAGTCAGCTGTATATGCTATACCATATTTGAAAACTATTTTCTTACAAAGCAGCTGCCATAGTTAAGGACTAGTCAAGGCAGTCTTTGCTCAGTAGAAGTTCCCAGCAGAACCAAACTGCACAAAACTGAGGGAAATCTGAGCCATACTAACAAGGGGCAGGAACAATATGGGGAGTGAAAATCCACCTGAAAAAATAACTGCGATAGCACAGTTTTTGTTCACAGGCAACACCAACTGGAAGAAACAAAAAAATAGCAGAAAAAATACTAACTCCATGTTTGTTCTTGAGAGAAGGAATGTGAGCACTGGATTGCAGGTGTATGACTACACAAGCACACAAAAGAACTCCAACCTGTACTTCCCAGACTGGCAAATTACTAAATAGCAGAGATTTATGCAGGCATCTCTGAAGGAATTTAATCTGAATTATGCAGGGTCATAAAAGAAAGAAGAATAAAAAAAAAATCATGTCTTTTCAATGTAGATTATATCCTTGTTCAGGAAATAACTTTACATTGACTGGGGGAAGGCAAAAACTCCCATGAACCAGCCTTCCTTTTGCCACCCTGCCCCTTCCTACACACCATCTTCCCTATAGGAAGGGAGAAAACTAGGAAGCGTACAGTTTGCCCAGCTGTTTTGCAATGCTGGTAAGTAGCCGATAGTCTTGCTTCTCCTCAATATAACAATTTAGAAGCAAGTGAATAAAATGTCTGAAGAGAGTTGTCACAGGGTATGAAATTTTATGAATGAGAGCAGTACAAAAAACACAGGTTAATTTAGTTTCTTATTCTATTGCAGGATGTGTCACAACACTTGAAATTTGTTAGCATTAGCCAGTTGACTCAGAATGGTACTATTCACAGCACTTAATTTTTTTTTTTTCAGAGAAAGGAAGTTTGAGAATGTGAAGCCTACAAAAAATTTTAAAGTCATACAGAAAAGAGCTTCCTACAGGGAAGAAAACCCCAAATTATGGTTTCACTAATAAGAAAAACAAAGTTCAGCTACCAAGTCTTTTGTCTGCTATTTTTTTTTTTTTATTCAAAAAGCCCTTACTTAGCCTCAGCTACGGCTTCATCAAATTAACTCTTGATATATGTCTGCAATTAATTTTTTTTTCCAGACTTGCTAAAGATCTAACATAAATACTTGGATACAACACAACTTATGTAGATGGCAGAAGACTCTCTAAATCACTTTTTATGTTTTTGGAAGTGGAGGAGCATCTGCCCTTCTAGGGATCTTCTCTTCCTTCTTTGGGATGCAGGATTTGGAATTTGTCAAGAGACAGCTGCTTCTCCCTCTGTGGTGCCTACCAATAACCCTTCTACTCCCAGGACTCCCATAAGAGTTTCACAGGATTGTAAATCAGTTCCTTTTCCCGACCTACATGTAACACAGGCTCCTGTGAAAAGGGGGTCAGTGATCTTTTCACGTCTCTTCTGTAGCTCTGTGCTGCTTTCTACAAACTCCTCCCTCCTTGCTGTTCCCTCTGTGTTGTGTTTAGCCTCACTACTCCAGTCTACTAGCATCATCCATGACAACTTTATATTGTCCCCTCAACTTCTGTCTGTATCTCCCCTCACAGAGGGCAGATTATCCAGTTTCATGCTCATCTTCATGTCCACTGCTATATTATCAGGCTCTCCTTCTCTACATCTCTATTTCTAAGTGATTGAGATTCAGTACTAATTTAAAAAGGAATTATGTACACCTGATGTCGCAGTCTAATTTTGCATAAGCCTCCCACTTAACTGTTATCCAGCATTTTCTGCCTAACCTTGATTAGGACTGCAGGCAGAAGTAGTGTCTTTGTTCTTTCTAATGCAGCACACACCCACTGCACCTTAGAAAACTGTTCCAGCTCTACTTGACAAGCTGAAAATGACTTGTCAACTTTTCTAATCTGTTTGGACTTTTTTTTGTACCAAGTTTAAAGACTTATTTCCAGGGAGCAATCTAAAATAATACAGAATAAAAGCTAAAGAAAGTTGGTACACATTTTTAGTAAGGCTTTGATCCCAAAGAATGGGAACACTTACTGTACAGACAGACTGCCACTGATTTGGGGTGCAAGAACTTCCCACACAATCTACCTAGGTTCTTCTGGGGGAAAAATTTAGAGCTGTAAGGCTGCCCGTCATTTCAGAATTTCAGAATGATGTTAAGCCATGACAGGCTGCTTAAAAAAAAAAAAAAAAAAAAAAAAAGGTTAGCTTGATGAGTGTATAACATCATAACGCTCCTGTTCCAATGCTGCAGCAGGACAGGATGACACAGTTTGATACTAAAGGCAAGGGAGAACCTCCTTTGCCCAGGGGAGGAACTGGAGGCAGTGGTGAAGAGCTTCAATTAGCAGAGCCACAATAAAGGTCATTTTTCAGACCATCCACCTCTTATTTCAGTGATCTCTCTGATTATTTGCCTACAAAAGAAGCAGCACTGCTAAAGCTCCTCTCTTCCTACAGAGGTACAATGTGACATTCAGTTGTTCCTCTCCCCCTCCTTCTGTAACATTTGAGAGAGCAGTTCCTGCTGTATGCTGTGAAAGATGACTGGCATTCACTTGGACTCAGCACAAGAGAAACCAGAGCTTAATTTTCTTTTCTAGGACAGCCCTCCTCCATCTGCAGATAGAAGAGTTCATTTTTTTACAGGGATGCCATATTTAAAAGCTACTCCTCCTACACTGAAGACTTGCCAGAGAAAGGAAAGTCTCATCCTTTACTTCTCATCACCTCCCTGCCCCCACAAACAACCAAAGTGTAAAACACAACAGGCTATATACCAGGACTCCACATTTAAATACTGCTGCTTAAATGGGATTTAAATAAAGCTGCAATATAATTTTGGTTGAAAGCATTCTTCAGGAAGGTGTTATTCCAAAAATATAGGAATCATCTATAATGACTCCTATACATCTTTACCCATTTGCTCCTTCCATCCCACATTTAAAATTTAGTAAATGTTTTAAAATAAATTTTAGTTTTATGGCATTATTTCTTGCTCATGTTTTAAGGAAACTGATTTAAAAAAAACATTTAAATGAATAGCTTTTTGTCAAAACCAAAACTTATTGGGCAAATGTATTCATTTTGACAATTTCATTTAATAAAGTGTCTGACATTCTCAGTTAGCTACTACAATACTTACAAATGACTATAAAAGGTTTTATTTCCTTTCAAGCTTGTTATAGAAATGGAGTCCCAGAGAGACTTTACCTAGTTGCTTGCCATGTCCATACTATGGATACTGAATGTTCACCTCCAGTTTATTTGTTGCTAAATTAAACCAAAAAAGTGAAAAGTTCAAGTATCAATGTCCCTGGTTCTCAGCCAGTTAGAATAGCCCTGTTCTTCCTATTTCACCCCTTTAGATACTGTGTCTTTTTCAGCCTTAGCTCACCATACCGAGAGCAATCAACGCTGATGTTAGTCCAACTGTCTTTACATAAGGTAGAGAAATTTTAGTTTGCCTATCCCTGATGAAAAAAGCAGATGTCAACAACTTTCACAAACATCCTAATCAACTACACAACCACTACACACTTCTTATTTTTATGTCCTGTTCTCCTACATGCATACATTTTTCCACCATTTCATAGCAATGAAATGCTCAACACTTCTTGTGTTAAAAACCTTCACATATCATGCTTACTGCACTCTCATCTGGTTTCTGTTCCTCTATTTCCGTTAGGCCATTTGATTATTCTTTCCTACATTAACTGCTGTGTATCTGCCTTATTAAATTTTACACTGATTGCAGTCCGTGTTCCCAATTCATCAAGATCACACTCCATTTAAACAGATTCCTCCAGAGTATTCACAATGCTCCTCAATCTGCCCCAGAACAGATGTGTTCTGGTTTAGAAACCAAAATGTTAATATAAATTTTTTTTTTGTTTTTTTGTTTTTCCTTAAAGCCAATAAGCCACCTTCTTTTTCACAAATATATAAAAAACTGAATGTGCCGGAGCACGGGGGATATTTTTAAGTAGCAATAATAAAGGAACAGAAGTACAGTAGCATTTCAGATAGCAATACTCCCCACCTGGAGTACTGTGTCCAGTTCTGGGCTCCCCAGTACAGGAAGGACATGGAACTCCTGGAGCATGTCCAGCGAAGGGCGACTAAGATGATTAAAGCACTGGAGCATCTTTCATATGAGGACAGGCTGAGGGAGCTGGGCCTGTTCAGCCTGGAGAAAAAACAACTCAGAAGGGATCTGATTAATGTTTCTAAATATCTAAAGGGAGAGTCTAGAGGATGGGGCCAGAATCTTCTCATTGGCACCCAACAATAGGATGAGAGGCAATGGGCATAAACTGCACCATAGAAAATTCCACCTGAACATAAGGAAGAACTTCTTTACTGTGAGGCTGACTGAGCACTGGAACCGGTTGCCCAGAGAGGTTGTGAAATCCCCTTCCCTGGAGATATTCAAAAAACATTTGGACAAAATCCTGGTTCATGTGCTCTAGGAGTCCCTGCTTGAGCAGGGTGGTTGGAATAGATAACCTTCAGAGGTCCCTTCCAACCTCAGCCATTCTGTGATTCTGTGATATGGACTACTCGGACAACAGGAAATAATTGCCTTTTTGTATTCCAGGTGCTCTCACCCTAAACCAAACTGCTTAGGTGTAAACTCTGCTATCACTATCACACCCCCACAGGGGCACTGACCTATTCATGCTCATGTAGCTACAGTAAGAAGTGCCTGGAAAATATACCACACTCTATCAGAATCAACAACGTCACATATGGACTTTTTCATGACCATGAGCTTCTATATTTTTAAACTTTTTATTCTTAAAGTACCAAGACAGAATTATGGCATGCATGAGTTTATTCTCACATGAACACAGGGTTTGTCAATATCTGTGTCTAGCGTGCCACGATCATTTCCCACAACACGTGTGTTACACTCACCTCCTTCTCAACGTTATTTCCTCTTCAAGGACCACTTAAACACTCCATATATTGCATTAGCTTTAACTCAGATTTTGTGTGTGCATAAGATGCAATACACAGAGAAACAGCAGATGTACCAACAGAACAAAAGAGCTGGACTACGGAATCTAGATGTCATGCTCAGGAGACCATTTCACGCACACAACAAACTCCACAGAAAGTGCCATTTGTCAGAATTTGCTAGATTTTAAACAAACAGGAGTTGTGACTAGAAAACAAAAATGAGATAATACTGAAATACAGGAAGTATGGAAATGGGTACTTAAGAACTCAAAGAAAATGAAGGAGTCTCCCAGAAAACCTTCAGAAACAGACAAATGATTCAGAGGCAGATAAGATATCAAGAAAGGGAACGTGAGACATTTCAGGGACAACTAGAATAAAGTGTCAAAGGTTTAGCTTTTGGATGCACACTATATAGCAACAGCTGCAGTTTGCAATTCAAATTAATGCAAAACAGACACATAACCTGCCTGCAAGGGAAAGCAGGTGAAAGTATTTTAAACAGGAAACATTATTCTATTTAAAAAGTCAGCATGTGCATTTCAGGCAACGTCTGTCTTCCTTCACTTTTAATCAAAGGCACTCTACCCCGGCTATTCCGCAAGATGCCCCCAATCTTCCCCTACTGTCTCTCAGCTTTGAGAAAATCATTGCTTAAACCGAGCCAAAAAGATAATTAAAAGCAGTTCAAACTGAGACTTCACTCTCTCCGTTCACTCAATGAGTAAATGTCTGTTACAGTTTTAAGCTATTAAAGCTCAGAGGAGTTTTATTTAAAAGAAGTTTCCGAGATCCAACATTTAATGGAAAACCAAATCCACCAAAACAACCGATATGGGAGAAGCAATCAGCCTGAACTACTTAACACAAGTTTTATTTTCAGCAACATCCAATACTGAATTCAAAATCCCATAATGCCGTGCTGGTTCCAGTGGGAGCATACTATGGTCTTCTGTCTTGCTTTTTAAACTTAAACTCTTTTTTTTTTTTTTTCTGATGATTTCACACCCATCTGTGCTCATTTTTATCTATATGTAAAGTGCCATACCCTGTCCTGCATGCCTCAAGTCCCTGAAGACGTCTTTGCTCTTCTGTCCATGACTTGCAAGAATTCAGCCCTATGGAATAAGCTTGATCTCCTCCTCAGCAGCCCTCTCAAGCAAAAACACCTCCTTGTAGCAGGTGGTCTGACCTACTTAAAAAGTTTTTGTGGGGAAGACATAGCAGAAAGTACTTAATAAAATTTAAGAACAAACTATGTGATATACATCTTGTCACATACCACTAACCAATGACATCAGGAAAACAGTCTTAAAAGAGTTTGATTTATTTATAAAAATCCAAGCTGTTTTCTGAGCACTAGTGTCTTCATTCAGTACAATGAAATATTTTAACCTACTGGTAACTGTATTAGTTCCTAAATCTGATTGAGTCTGGACAGTCTACCCCCATGAACTGGCACAGAGTAGTAGGGACATAGATTCAGAAGCGATTAAGTCAATACTTCCTACAGGATTGAACAAATTCGTTTCAAGCTTAAAAAAGAATGGAGGGTGGAAGAGGCAGAATATATTGTACATCACTGATTTAATAGTACTTAACAGTGTTGTCCCTGAACATCTGCTAAGTCTCAGTCCCACTTCTACTGAAATTCACAGCAGAAATCCTCAGAAACACAGAGTAAGTAAACAGAATTGCATCTCCAACTTCTATACACAGCAATGTTCATTGAAGAAAGAATCTTTCCAGAGGTAGAGACCTGGATTCATCTTAATTAACTTGATGAGCACCTAAGTATGCCATTGCCCTAGACTCACTTTCTGCAGAAAAAGAACCATGAGAAGTGGTTCCAATTCCAGACCAAATAGGCAGAATATCCAAAGACACTGTGTTTCTTGCTGCTCTTTTAAGAGACAGCAATGCCAATGGCTTAAGATGTTAGAAAGTATAGAAAATAAGCTAGGATGCTTTAAGGTTGACTGCAGTTTCAGAAAAGAATCTGGGTTCATAAAAGTTTAATTAGTAAAACAAAGTACAATATTGGGCTAATTTTAGGACTATTTTGCCAGTATCAGTTGTGTTTTGTGGTGTTTTAAAGATCCTGGTTCCTATAAACAGATAGAGAAAAATGAAAGGATTAGGTTTCACAGGAAAACATGGCTAGTGACAGAGTATTTATGTAGTCTGCCCTCTCAATATTCATGATTCTGAACATCATTCTGCATATCAGAACTTAAATGGATGAGAAGCTCTCAGTTATATTGTGCCTTTAAAGCAATGAAGCAAAGTCCAGATGTAGAGGAAAAGGACACTTATTCTAGTAACTAATAGTTCTGAACGGCCACACCATTTCCTTCCACTGAGGCACCCTTCCCTATACTTGCACAATATGATATTCCACTTTTGAGGAGCTGGAAATTACTCCTCCTTAAAAAGGCTTCTGACTGTGCATGAACTCTCTAACGAATAGCTGGGTAACCTTATAAGACAGTAAGATCAACTTATGTGATATTTAAAGTATACTGAAGTAGATATATAAGTTTTCAGTGTTATTCAATTAATAACAGCTTTTCTTTTGAACAGCATGAAAGCCAATCTAAAGGTCACAAAAGATGGCATTTTCTCTTTTCAATTTTCAAAGTCAGCCTACGGTTCCTAAGGGATGCCAGTTAGCAATCCTGGAAACTCCTATTGTGAGAGAGCTTTTAGAGATGGAGCAACACATTTGTCAGTCTCAGCTTAATAGGAACCAACCCTAGACAAATGAATGCTTTCAATTAGGAATGGGCTTCTGTTCACTTCTTTACAGAAAGCTTTATCTGAGTAACAATTAAAATTGTTAGTCAATGTCATAATGTTGACATCAAAACAGCCTACCCAGAGCCACAAGGGCTCAAGGACCTATCACAGCTCTCCTCTAATACCAGGATAATACCAATTGCCAGCAAACTGTCTATCCTAGCACATCTTTGAATGATTTTGAACCACATTTTGATGCTTTTCTTATTGAAGTACAGTCTAGTTTGTAATGGAAGTCTGCTTCTCTCAACAGGAATCGTAAGAATCTTCCACGACTCCCGAGCCCATCACCATCTGCTCAGATAGGCAATTTTCAGTCACTGATTTCATTCGTTTGTTTGTTTTTCAGTCCATCATGTCTTCAAGAAGAGGCCTTGTCTCCTTTCTCCCCTATTGAGAAAAAAACTCATCTTTTAAGTCCTTCTCCAAAATCAGTTTCAAAACACCAAAGCCAGAAAGCAAGAAGGGTTTTTTTATTAAATATACTGCGGGCAGGAAGGAGGGAAAGTGAGGTACATTAAAAGCTGTACAGACATTCTTTGTTCTTGGAGAGTGTCTCTCACAGCTACATAACATGGTGGTCTATCAGCATCTCCCAGATAGGGCCCTAAATTTCATATCTAAAATTAAGCAGCACAGGTATTTTCTGAGGGGTATGGCTGCCTAGCATTCATATTGGATGCCCTTTAGGAAGGAACAGCTTGTACAGTGTAAGTACAATGGGTTTCAGGTCCCCAGGTGGTAGTGCAATACTAATGTACCACCTCAAAAACATAAGCACAAGTTTCCCGAGCTGTTGCTTCCCTTTTAAAATGCTTCTGTGATCTGCAGAAGCCATCTTACTTAATGTTTATTCCTAATTAGTCAGTATCTGCACAGCTACATCTCACAGAAAATTCACCATGGTTCTCTGGTCAACCAACACCACCCCTGTGTACCCATGGCTAGCAGGGAGCTCCAAAGCATTCAACAAAAGAGAGAAAATAAGGTACTGCACTCTAGAGAGGTCATACAGAAGCTAAAATACCACTTATTGTCCAGATTTTTCAAACTAGGAATAATTTTAAGTTGCATGCATCTCAAATGGATTGTAACTGCAACTGAAGAACAAATAAAAAGAACATGCACAACCAGTCATCCTTAAAATTAAACATACTTTCTATATTAAGAATGGAACTGATTAAAAATGCTGTTGTGAAGCAAAATTACAGAACACACACAAGTCACTTGCTGCACATAAATTTTATTTTGTTTAACATTCATTTTGTCCCAATTGTTGTATAACACGCTACACAAATGCTAAGTAGAGAATGTCTTTTCATGGATGATACCTACCTTGCTTTATGTAGGATTTTCTGTACCAAGGGCAATCCAGGTCTAGACAAAGACATTTGAGATCTTTAATCCATCCTACAAAAGGGTAGATTTTGGCCAAGAATTTACTGTAGAATACAGACATTATTACTAAATGCTTTCCACTTGTTAAGAACAAAACAACCAAGAAGCACGTGCTCAGTCTAGGTGTAGGTGCAAACATTTGCTTTCTTTTTCTCGAGAGTACTTTCTTGAAACAGTAGTATTAATTCTTTCTTAAAACTGAGATATTAGATGCCTTCACAGAGAGAAGTCCACAGGAAAATGAGTTTTTTAACCACAGGATATCCACTTTGAGTGGGGTTCTACTAAAAACCAAAAACATATTACACTCAATGAAGAAGCTTCAAGCTTTCCAGCACTGTGATGTTCCCCTTCCTTGCAGCCACAATTTTAATGGCTTAAAGCAAGTTTATTGAGGGACTCGCTTCCATTCCACCCTACACCTCTCCCATACACTTCTGTAAAGTATGTCTTTAAGTAACAGTAGTTGTATTTCATGTTTGTAAAGGTAATTTAATCTGAAATAACATATTTAAAAACAAACAAACAAAAAAACAGATAGTGACTCATTCTGGTATCTCTGCCACTGACCACTTAGCTGTCTGGAGTCAAATCTACAGCATAACGCTTAAACTGAAAAATAATTTGCATGGTTGCATCTAGTTAAGCTAAACAAACTACTTGTTCAAATAAGTAGGTCTCATTATAAACCAATGTTCATTCTTCCAAAAGCAAATGGAGGACTTAAAATATGATAAAGTACTTTTGTCCAAATTTTTGTCTTTGTCTAAACAAGCAAATTGCAAATACCTTGTAAATACACACACCATAACACTAGTTCTAAACTTTGCACTCTTTCACAAGTTTGCTGTTATGTGTGACCTTCATTAGTATTCTCCCATTTCAGTCTTTGGTGTTGTTCTAGAAGTGCATTAGCACACAGAAACCAGAAAACTGAGCTTGCAACACAGCAATCAGGCTCTACCTTCATGGGCAGCTTGTACCCTTCACATTTGCATTGTGTGTCCACGCACTGACTTTTACAAAACCATATTTTAATACACATCAAACTAACAATGACACCTTATGTTAAGGCAAGGTTAAAAACAAAACTGAAATGGTGTAGCTACAGTAAAGCAAGACATATCTGAACTATGAGAAAGTTTTCCTTCTCTGCAAAAGTACCTGAGAATACGAAGGGTTGATACACAGAAAGTGCATGCCCTCACGATCTGAATTCCAACCAGCAGCCATTAAACCTACTCTATTTGCATTTTCCTTACACAGCAAAGTTGGTAAGGAGAACGCTTCCAAGACCTCCTCCTGGATAGGTTTTAATTTTGGCCTGAGCTCATAAGACTGTTAAATATTACTGAGAGTCCCACCATCATCTTCAACTCTATCAGGATCTTACAGGGAAGTGATGCTATCTGTTTCTCCAGATTACAAGCATCATCAGGTCCTTGTACCAATAGAAAAAAATAAGTATATCCATAAAAATACACATATACAATTCCAGACAGTATGAAATCTATCCTGCTTTGAGGAATCATTAATAATTGAACTGTGAGAGTATGCTAAATGCAGACCACTGATGTGCTATACTATCAGATTACAGTTGTACACTGTGGCCCTTTTTGTGCAAATTAAATTATATTCAAAAGTTTCAGAAATATTGAAGTCAAAATACAGATTCTGACATGAGTTATATGGACATGAGTTATAAGGAAATGCAAATAAACCACTAGTCATCCTGTTTGTAACAAGGAGAAACACATTTAAAAAAAAAAACTAAATTAAATGCATGAAATCCAAAGTAAACAGCTATTCAACACTAGAAATAGTAACTTTCCTCAGGTACTGACTATCCAACCACTACCCATTTAATTAAGACAAGCTCTTTAGATTGTCATCAAATCTTATAGGCCACCATTTAAATTCCTGTTAACTGAGCATAATATTCATTACAGTCTTTTAGAGACACAAATCAAAAAACATCACAACTAACCAGGCTGTTGAAAGAGTATTTAAGCTCAATTCCTCAACGTGCAGTGTCAGTACGGGGCAACCACCTAACTCAGGTGCCCAGGTAAGACTCTGACTCCTAATACTCTCCTTTGGTTAGCCTGAGGCATCTAATGATAGTACCCAACAACAGTATACATATCTCATTGCCCATCTGTACTAACAATATATGGGACTTGTGTCAATTTCTGCCATGGACGGGCAATTCCAGTGTTGGCCTCGTAAAATAACTCACAAGAGCTGACTTCACAGAATAGCCTTTCTCCAAGTTATATTCCCAAAGAATAATCCTAGGAGAGCTTTATTCTCTTATCCTTACAGTAAATTACTTTTCTTGGCTCAGAGCTTTAAGATTTTATTGCTTTTTAAGTTAGCGATGAAAGATTTAATCACAGATTTGTTGGTTTTAACCACTGAACACAGGCTTTTCCAGAACCTTCCAAGCTCCAACAGGAGCCACAGTAGAAGTCCCAACTATAAACACAACTGGAAAAATTTTGGATTTACCATGGATTTCCTCCCAGTAATCATTCACAGCTTGAGTTTAGCAATAAAGAAATCCATCATCATGCCCCCAACACCACCTGGGAGATCAGGGTTTTGGCAGAGAAAAATGGAGCAGCAATTGCCCAGCAGCACAGGAAATCAATGGCTTCCCCACACAGGGGTGAGCAACAGGCTGCTCCTGCTGAGCGCAGGATCATTCATTTCCCTTTCTGCCAGCAAAGCTGCTTTCTACGTGCAGTGAGCAAAATTTCTATTACACTAACAGGACACACACACCTTCTCCAAACCCTGTCCTCACCAACAAGGTTAGACAGCCAGCTGTGCAAGTTAAGTGGATAGCTGGAATGGGAAGGAGTGAATACATGTGGAGACACCAGTAGCCTGGGAGAGTCTTTAGACACAACCGTTTCAGGCTACAAGGTAGGTAACAAATGTCCCGACCTGCTACCAATTTAAGCTCATCTCAAATTCCATGACTTGGCAAAGGATTCAACTGAACTTTGACAGCATCAGGAAAACCTAGTCTTCCCTTTCCATCCAGTAGTAGGATAGGACTACTTACTTCTAGCAATTAGAGCTCTAAAAGAGGCTGTCCTGGTTTCAGCTGGGACAGAGCTGATTTTCTTCTTAGTAGTGCTGTGTTTTGGATTCTGTACAGGATTTGGTATGAGAAGAATGTTGATTATATACTGATGTTTTTAGTTCTTGCTAATAAATCAAGGACTTTCCAACTTCCCATGTTTTGCTAGTCTGCCAGTGCAGAAGAAGCCTGGGGAGAGCATAAAAAGACTAATGGATCCAAACTGGCATTTCAATATGCCAACGGGATATTCCATATCATAAAAGGTCATGTTCTGTATATAAGTAAGGGCTGTCTGGAAAGCACTCTCTCTCTCTCTTCCCAGATTGCAGTTTTGGGATTTTCATTCCTCTGGGATCGCTAGCCCAGAATAGGCTGGGCATTGGTTGGTGGGTGGTGAGCAATTGCATTGCACTCATTTGTATATTCTATCATTATCATCATTATTATTGTCATTATTCTTTTAATTTTCATTTTATTTCAATTATTAAATTGTTCTTCTCTCAACCTATGAGTCTCCTTACCTTTAGCCCTCCAATTCTCTCCCTTATTTTCCAGGGCAGGGAAGAGTGACTGAGCAGCTCCTTGGTGTTTGCCTGTCAGCTGAGTTAAACCACAACACAGGTGTAAAGGTATTTTTTCCTTTTACACACAATTATTAAAGGCAAGTTTGGAACATAAAAAAAAAATAAAAGAGAGTATATTATCCAGAAGACAACAGGCCACATTGGCATCCTTCCAGGCTGCAATTCTTCATAGCTAAACCACAAGTGTATTTACATATACAATACAAAACAGATATGCATCACTTTTTATTGATAGGGTTTGCAGTAACTGGAATAGTCACTCAAGATCTCCTGTTAAGGTCACAGTAGAGACCACCACTGATCTCTGCAGCTTTAAAATCCCAACTTCTTTCCCAAATTTAGTAGCCTTAGTGGTCCCTGGAGCATGAGGCAAGGTAAGAAGGACAGCAGTTGAGATTTTCCCCAGACACACAGTTTACCTTTGCTGCAGGCAAAAAGAACTACACATCCACATTTTTGCTCCTTCCCAACAAAGTCACAGTAATGGGATCATTGCAAGTATGTATGCAGTCATCAAGAACTGAACTACTGTCTGCAACTGGTGTCAGAGGTTACCAGTACAAAACAGCAGATGGAATGGACTTCTGGTCAATCCAGACTTGGCCCTGATTTGAACCAGTGCTCTCAATAAGCAGCTTGTCCATTAAGCAGCCGTCTCTGAGATCAGAGGGTACCGCTGTAGCTGTTTCCAGAGCTAAGCCTCATATTAACCCCAGACGTGTTAGGATCACCACTGGATCTAGCTGACTGAGTATCCTCCTACATCAAGCACATTTTGCAGCATCTCTGGATAGCTACACTGTTAGCTGTCTATTTGTGAGCCACTGAGCCCAGAATCTGAAAACAGCAAAAATATCTTGGTCTTTAGGAGCTTCTAGCATCTCAGGGAGAGTGTTCGCTCATCTTTCTACCCACAGTTTATACCTCTATCTCGTCTTCAGTTTAATAAGTTACATTTGTAAATGCAAGTATCCGCCTTATCTCTCTAGAGTCACCATTGCTCTAAATCAATTCAGGTCATGCTGAAATTAGTCTTGCCCTTCACCAGGTTAACAGCTTCTCCAGTTTTGCTATAATTAATACATGTCCGTAGATAAATTACAAATAAAGTGAAAGACAAAAAGAAGTAGGATTACTCTGTAATATTTTTTCTTGTCCCTCTATCCCAAAGTTCAATAAGAAGCCTCTCAAAATCTCACCCTACCACAATTTAATAAGTCAGCAAAAAAGAGACACTGCTTGTATAGAATAAGTTACATGCAACCTACAAAAGATTCCTCAATAAATGTGGATACCACACACAACCCTACCTGTTTTCCTGCAAAAAGGAAAAAGCTCACTCATTTCCTAAGCTTGCACCTTCTTCATAGTCCATTCTAGCTCCAGTAAGACTCATCATTTGGTCACTCTGGACAGCAGTAGGCTTGCTTTTGTCAAGGTAGAATGTGTCCTCACTGTTTATTCTTACAGTTTATGGAAAGACAAGTACAATGACTCATAAAACTGCTGCAAGAAAAAGCTGAAACAAGTTAACAGAATGAGCTTTTCTAAAATGACATCCTTCATCCTACATTTCCAGCATGCAGAGCCAAAACCATATCACACTTTTGACTGACAAATTTGGAGCTATTATTTATTATAAATGGCAAGACCATCACAGAGGCCAAGTAAAGTTCCACGGTATGTTCCTGAACTGCCCACAGATCTTAAGTACACTATAAGCAGTGGAAAGGCTGGTTCTATGTTCTAAAGCAAAGTAATTTTTTTGCTAATGTACTATTCCTTTTGGAAAATTGTATTTTCTTCATGCTGACAATGAACATAATGAAAATTCTTACCTGTTTTCCATCTAGTGTGTATAAGCGTTTAACCACCCCTGAATCCAGCTTGATGGCATCGGTTATATCAGTAAGAACCTGTTCAAATGAATGTGCTGTCTTCTTGTTGAGCAGAATCCGGACTGCTTTCCGTGGTTTCACTCCGCTCCTGATGATAGTGACTAGTTTAGGCCTAATGAAATCCTTATTCTCTTTTGCATCTGGAGTACCTCCTTTAGCAGTGGCAAGAGATGGTACTGAACGAGAAGTAGAAGTTGTCTTAACATTCACTGACCAGTTTGGGTTTACATTCTTTGTGTACTCCAGTTTCTTGAAGGGTTCTATGGAACCACATACATAGCTTTCCCCTGTGGAAACAAAAGTGCCAGACCAGCAAGTTAGATTGGAGGGGGACAAAAAAAAAAAAATCCTCAAATTATTAAACATTATTTTTATCTTTCTTGATTTACAGTGCATAAAGTATTGATCTCTTCCCTTCTCAGATGCTGCAGACTATAAATACCTTTTCAAGACCACTCGTCAGATAATCATTCAGAAAATGCTGTTACAAAATCCTTGAAAGCAGCAGTTTTCTTTTCAGAAAACACCATCTGCAGTGGGGATCACTGCTGTCATAGAATGCTTTGGGCTGGAAGGGACCTTTAAAGGTAATCTAGACCAAACCCCCTGCAGTAAGCAGGGACATCTTCAACTAGATCAGGTTGTTTAGAGCCCTGTCCAACCTGAGCTTGAATGTTTCCAGGGATGGGGCATCCACAACTTCTCTGGGCAACCTGCTCCAGTGTTTCACATCTCTCATTGTAAAAAAATATTTTCCTTACATTTAGACTAAAACTACCTTCTTTTAGTTTAAAACCATTAACTCTTGTCCTATTGCTACAGGCTCTGCTAAAATGTCTGTCCCCATCTTTTCTATAGGCTCTTTTTAAGTATCAAAAGGCTACAGTAAGGTGTCCTTGGAGCCTTCTTTTCCCCAGGCTGAACAACCCCAAAATGTCAGTAAGTAATGTTCATATCAGTCATCTGCTCAGCCCCAGCACGTTAACAGTAGTCCCTCAGCCTTCATGCTTCAATGGCCCGCTCCTAACAAAACAGCGGGCCCCAAACACTTCAGAGGAAATAATATGAAATGTTATCAAAAACTACAGGTTACAAATAACTTCCTATGAAAGGTGGATGAAAGTGTCATAGGACATCTGTTAACATTTGATTATTTAAAGCTTTAAGTAGCATAACTCCAGTATACATACATGCAAGAAGTGTCACTGTATTACTCTACTGACTCAATACATAATATAGGGGGGGAAAGGAAGGCAAAAGAGTAGTAATTACAGAGTTCTCCTCACAACAAATTTATCATACTTTAAAGAAAAAAAAATTATTATAGCATATGTTTCTATTGGAATGTTATCTACAATAAAATATTTTTGCAATTACCACACCCACACAATTTCTGAGGAACTATAACATCTCCAGAAAACACTAGCATGTCTCCATTCAGTCACACTTTAATCCAGTCCAGCTGCAGGCTGCTGCAAAAGGGGCACCTGCTGGGTCTCTCCCAACCCCTCCCTTGAGGTTGACCAAGTCACTGCACTGTCACTTGCACTGAGGGTGTTGGATCAGCTCGGTGATCTGATTGAGAACAACAAAGACAATACTCATTTTGCAACAACAAGCTGATCCAGTTCACACTCTGGCTGCAAAAATCCCCAAAGAAAAAAATACTGATGCAGCAAGACCACACCTTCTGGCAGCCTACAGTTAAACTCTATTACAAATAATGCAAATTCCTATCCTGAACAACACCACAAAAACATTAGAGATGTTTTAATTCCCCTGGGTTCAGTAGTTCAGTGTATACTAATAACATAGAGGCCTTCACATTAGCAGGTTAGCCCAAGATATTAAAATAAAAACAGAAAAAAACTCAGTGTTGTACCTCCTACACCAAAAAGCACATAAGAACCAAAGATTT
Organism: Antrostomus carolinensis; assembly: GCF_000700745.2. NCBI lineage: Eukaryota > Metazoa > Chordata > Aves > Caprimulgiformes > Caprimulgidae > Antrostomus > Antrostomus carolinensis. The sequence goes on along the minus strand of NW_010323714.1, from coordinate 13,066 downwards.
TCCTAATGATTCCTACCCTAAGGGAAGAGGACTCATGGTTCAATTATTAAAAGAAAAAGAAGTATTTAAATTTTACTTCTGGACGCAAATTTTAAGGTTTTGGGGCACTCAACCCCACCCCACAGACAATACAGCACACAAGGAACGGTGGCAGATACAAAGAGTTATCACAGTTAGAAATGCCAGGGGGAGGAATCTACTGGGACAGGAGGCTTCACATGCAACAGAGGTTCGAGTCTGTTGACATGATGCTCCAAAGGTGAGACAGTAACACACTGTACAGTGATTATCAGAAAGGTAGTGGAAGAACTCCACGAGAAGGCAAAGAACTCAGAGCAACATGTGAAAATGGACTACTGAACAGAAAAGATAAATGCTATGACAGCATAAGAACCATAAGAACTTGGGGGTTTTTTAAAGCACTCTTTTAAAGCACAATAAAATACAGAGTGGGAGCTGAAGTAAGACATTCCAATGCTTACTAGTCATCGTGTAAATTCAAGTTAATCTGCACTTTGCAGTAACATCTAAAGTGTTAAGAAAGCAATCTGACATGGAATGCTTACACCAACTTTACAAGAGACAAAGGTAAGCTCTTCTTTTTTTCCAACGTATATATGTGAGATATAGTTATATATATATATGGTAACATCAGAACAGAAAGGCTGAGCCACAGTAATGATCCAACAGTGATCAAACAGTACATATTCTCTTTTATCCATGTCCCTATCCAATATTTTTAGCACTAGCTACTCAATTACTGCAAGGTCAGAATGCACCCACAGCACCACATCCATAAAATTAACAAGTTTTAAAAAACATTAATAGCATTTTGTACGGAAAAAAAAAAATAAAATTAAAAAAAAAAAAAAATATATATATAGTCTCCACTTGTATTTGCTGTAAGACTTGAAGCCCACCAGAAACAACTTTGGTGGAGAGGGTGGATGATTTTCAGCTTCAGTGCTATCAGAGAAATTGTTCAGTACAGTTGCATGATTATGTCTTCAAAAGCAATTCTTCATATTAAAACTCACTTTTTAAAACATAGGTGCATAAACAAATGCCCATACGTGTTGTACCCAGAATATTTACATTTAGTTCTCTTTATGTTCTGCTTCTTGAAAGGATAGCATTCCACATGATTTTGAATATCTGCTATAGTTAAAGGTCAGCTGGGTTCTTTGTAGCATTTAACAGCACAAGTCAGCTCTTCATTATAAAACTAATTTTGTATAAATGACCATTAAAAAAGACCAATGCAATCACTGAAGCTATGGGATTGTTTTAACATCAGACTGTTATCCCTTTCTTCATTTCCAACAGTACTATATTACATCAATAAAGTATTTGCACCAAGATTTATTTTTTTCCCTTGGCTCATATTTAGCTGCACAATATCTTGGAAGTAGTGTATCCAAGGCCTTCTAAAGATGAAATATCTTTATTAAAAGCTATTTTATATAGGAAAACAGAAATACAGACATCTCTCCCATAATGCTACTGTTTAAGGCTGTTTATACTTCAAGCAAAGTCCTGGTGTTTATAAATCTTCAGGGATGTTAACCAGGGACTGCAGTTCTCGTTCATGATGGTCCTAAGGGCCAGGCCTGTAAGAACAAAAACTAAATGGACAAAACCCCTGTCCTGGTTTTTAGTTGGAATAGAGATGGGTTTCTTTTCAGTAGCTAGATTTGTTGCTAGGATTTGTTATGAGAGAAACACCAATAACATACCAGTGTTTTCATTTTTGTCACTGGAAGTGAAGGACTTCATGTTCTGTTAGTCTATAAGCACATGATCTAAGGGGGTGAGGAATATTTAAATTAATAAACTAAATTGGCATTTAGATATGCCAATGGGATATTCCATATCATATCCCGTGTATTAGTGAGGGTCTCTTCCTCTTTTGGCTCTCTCTGGCTTTCGCTCAGGCTCTCACTCTTCTGGGACTGCGGTTTCAGTTCAGGATTGTCGCTCCTCTGGGATCGTTATCTGGGAACAGGCCAGGCTCGGTCAGTGGGTGGTGAGCAATGGCACTGTGTATCACTCATTTGCATACTTTGTAACTGTTATTATCACTACTATTTTAATATTAGTATTATTTTAAGTTTTCTTTTATTACTATTATTAACCTGTTCTTATCTCAACCTACAAGCCTCCTTATCCTTGCCCCCCCAATCCTCTCCCCTGTCCCCTGGGGGTGGGAGGGAAGTGGGTGAACGGCTGTGTTGGCTGCTGGCCAAGGGCTAGCCCAGGGAAACTATCACTACCCCTATGTCCTAAAAGTATCTTTTATCTGATCTTAAGATCAGTAAACCCTGTTTTATGGTGACATCCAGCAAATTATAAGTACTCAAAAAACTAGAAACTCAAACGGAAGCTTAAATTTCCTGAATGTGGGACCCACCCTGACAGCAGCCAGAAATGTCAAAGTCTAGCCTAATCCTTTAGCATCTGTGGTGCGAGAGGAAATCTCAAAGGAAGGGACAAGACACCTTCACCTAGATTTTCATCCTCTCTTTAAGGTAACTGAGAAAAAGAGAAGACTGCAAAGAATTTTCACAAGGGGCAAGATTACTAGTCCAATAAATCTACCTTCTGCCTTAGCAACAGCTTCCTCACCAAAACAATCAGGTGATGACACAATTTTATTTTTTTCCTTTTTATTTTTGGTAACCTCTGGCTACAACTGCCTCGCAGACAACAGGCTCATCCCTGTGACTTGTACCTGATAGGAGACAGAAGCTGTGATCTGCAGACAGGCAATACCAGCAATGAGCTGGCTTCCCCAGCTCTGGAGCACCAGGAAAATACATCTCCAGGGGTAACCCCACTGAGCACCATCAGCTCTTACTCAGAGTCAGGCCTAAGCAAACACCAGCTTTGGCTAACAGGCAGCTGGAAGAAGGTCACAATCTCCAAACACTAGATTTGTAACAAAACACATGTGCTGAAGAAGGAATCTTTGGAGGTGCAGGACTGAAAAAAAGACAGCCCACTTAAAGTGTCTATTAGACTGCAGCTCCCCAAGAGAGAGGAGTGAGCAGCAGTCAGCTGTCACTAATGACATTTTGACTCTTGATTACAGTATCAATAGCCATTAGAAAAAGAAAGAGGGGACACCCAGCTGTTTTGGGATATCTAGGAAAATAGTCATTACTAAATGTCAGAAAGTATCCCTTTCCTGACAGCCCCCCTGTCTCTTCACAGCAGCAGCACAAATGAAATGCACATCACCTTAACCCTTCAAAAAAAAAAAAAAAAAAATACAATGCTTGTTTGCCAGTTTTGAACCAATAATACTACAATTTAAGTTGTGCAAGTGCTCAACACTTCAGAAAATTCCATGTGAAACAATTAAAATAAATCTTAGTATTGAGAAGCTATTCAGAAAGCTAATAACGGAGTCATGTAGAGGGACAGATCCCAAAACATGATTTATGCTTAGGAATTTAAAAAAAAAAAAAAAAAAAAAAAAAAAAAAAAAGAGACAAACAAAAACCTACTACTTGCAGTTACACATCTATCAAAATTCAATGCAGCTGAACCACTAGAACCATGTAACACAAATATAGTTCTTGCAGGTCATGAGAGAATTTCATTACATGCTTCATGTATTAAAAATGTAATTTAAAAAGTAGTATCTGTGTACAGGGTGGCTGCTAAGGAGACGTTGAATCACTGCCTCTAAATACTGGAGCTTTCCTGATGCAAGTGTGTGATTCTCTCTTGGGCACACTGGTATTAGCAGTTAGTTTGATTCCTTCAGCTTGCTGATATTCTTACTACAAGATTGATCAAGGCATTATCTCCTAAAAGGGATTATTTGCATTGTTTTACTGTGCTAACAGCGACTTGGCCTAAAATGGTTTCATAAAGAAGCCAGTTGGTCTTAGGTGAAAACCCTGGAGAAGAAATAGAGAACCTGTTTGAATCATTCAAGGAGAGAGGGGGACAACCAACCCCCCTTGTGAGGCAGCAAGACTCACAAATCAAATAATGTTGATTCCTCATAGGAGAGTACGTACAAGGAAAGGAAAGTTAATTTACGAGCCCACTCGAGATGTATGAACTGCAGTAATTGAACACTTTGGTGGTGAGGCATCCTGGCGAGGATGCTCAGTGCAGCAGTCGCTCATTGTTGTCCATTTCCCTAACAGATGGGGCAATAAACAGATGAGGAGGAGACAGAAGGGACTGGCACCCCCAGCACCCCCGTGCAACAGGCACACCTGCCCTTCTTCACTTCCACCCTTTGGTTTTGTACATTCAAAAGGCAGAAGAGCAATCTCTCAGGGGAAAGGACAAAGAATTCTGACTATCCCTCACCACGCAGAGCAGATTGCAAAAGGAAGATGACCTGAACCAAATAAGTTACTACCTGACAGTTCCCAAATGTGTCAGTTAATAGAGCAATAACCTACTTAAACTACATTACTGCTGCCTTGCCTTTCTGCAGTGTCTGAAAAAATGCAACAGTGCAAAAGAAACGGAGCATCTACAGGAAACAAATCCGACCCACCCACGTTCACCTAGCAATCAGATGCACCAGAAACTAAATCAGATCTCCTCAGACCTGTTAAAGGACTTATTTCGCACAACATTCTTTCTACTCAGCTCAGACTAAAAATTCTTTTTTTTTTCCTTATCAAAAGAAAAGTGAGAAAATAGAGACATACTTCCTCCCCCTCTGCTCCCCCAAATTTCCACAGTCTTGCTACAAGCAAGATTGGTATTGTAGACACTTAAAAAAAAAACAAAAAAAAAACAACAACAACCCTCCCCCCACCCCCCTCAAAAAAAATGGAAAGCACCTAGAATAAGAAACCATGGGACCTCCCAAGAAATTGTTAAGGAAGACACAATGTAAATCGACTGGCTAATGGATTAATCTTCTCAAATTCATGAAATAAAATAATCAAATAAACAGTGCCAGAACAACCCTCTACCATTTTATGCGACAGGATTATTCAGCTGTTTGTTTATTAAACAATATAAGGATTGCAGGCATTTCTGCCACAGGATCCAGTCCAAGTTTCAGTAACTTTCACAGCCCTGGATCAAGTCCATGGTAAATACCCAGTGTGAATTAAATCCGATAAACAAATGTCCACATAGATTCAGCTCTACAAACATTTAAACAGATTACTATTTTTATTTTGATAGCATATTACATATGCATATGAATCTTTCCAGTCCATCAATTCCCAGCTGCTGAGGTGGGCATGGCTTAGAAGAAAGCATTAGCTCCAGAGCACATCAAAGACCACGTCAATCAACTCCTAGACTCTGACCCACTGGAGTGGGTGGCAGAGTCAAGGAGGCAGCAACAGTAGCAGGCAGGAGAGTGAAAAGCTGAGATAAGAGGAATGAGGTGACAGTAGGAATAGTAATACCCACATACAAAAAAAGTCAGGAACTCTGTCACAGTCCACTACTTCAGCAAGGAGGCACTGCCTTTTGAACCCTCCACTGGTAGGCAGCTTCTCTGCTGTGTCAAACACAAACTGCCTGCCTCCACTTGCAAGAGCCTTCCTGCAGTCTTCATGTGACCCATCATCTCCTCTGCCATTGCAGTGAGGTTCACATCTCCCCAGAGTTATTAGCTAGTTACAGTCCTTACCAGATTTTAAAACTGGTCTATCTATGCTCTTTCAAACTGCTCCTTCAGTGAGGAGATAATCCCTGTGAGACATTCTTTTTCAGATTATTCCTTAAAACTATTTTTGCCATTATGCTTACATAAAATGTGCATGCACACATACAAGTCTCCACAATAGCTTGGCAGTGTAACCAATATTGTTTCCCAGTACTCTCTCACCCATCTTGCGGTTTGGGGTTTTTGGTTTGTCTTTGACTGCCAGTTCTCTGCTGCAGGGTTCATCTTTTGTGGTAGGTATGGTGGAAACCTAAAACAATTGATTCTGGTTCATACTCAGGACTCTGAGGTAATATTATAATAAAAATTAATGAGAGAGGGATGCAGTTCTGGCTATGGATTGATTCTGTGGTCTTTGTCTCACATAACAGGACCCCAGGAATAAAAACCGTAAATAATACTCTTTGTTTCAGAGTTATCTTGCTCATTCCAATCTATTACTGTTCTTGTTACACTGCTGAATAGTAATTTTGGGGGTATGACCCATCAGTCCACCTCTGCCTTTTGCTTTTCCAGAAGTGTACCATCACAGAATGTTAGGGATTGGAAGGGACCTTGAAAGATCATCCAGTCCAATCCCCCTGCCGGAGCAGGAACCTAAATGAGATCACACAGAAAGGCGTCCAGGCAGGTCTTGAATGTCTCCAGAGAAGGAGACTCCACAACCTCCCTGGGCAGCCTGTTCCAGTGCTCTGTTACCCTCACCATAAAGAAGTCCCTTCTGAAGTTTAAGCGGAACCTCCTGTGTTCCAGCTTACACCCATTGCCCCTTGTTCCTACCATTGGACATCACTGAGAAGAGCCTGGCTCCATCCTCATGACATTCGCCCTTAACATATTTATAAACATTAATTACGTCACACCTCAGTCTCCTCTTTTCCAAGTTAAAGAGACCCAGCTCCCTCAGCCTTTCCTCATAAGGGAGATGCTCCACTCCCTTAATCATCTTGGTGGCTCTGCGCTGGACTCTCTCAAGCAGTTCCCTGTCCTTCCTGAACTGTGAAGCTAAAGGCACTTAGTCCTTTCTTGAGACTTGGTTTACAGCTAGACAATTCAGCCCTAAGAGCAACTTCATCTTCATTGTTTCTAAATGCTTTGATTACATGTCATACCTAGGGAATAAAGTCACATCACATTTGGAAACCATCATTTAAAAGTAAGAGGATCCTGAACATCAGATCCATTAAAAGAAGGTAACCTGAATTCATTGTATTCTTTCCTTCACCCACGGTGACAGGGGAAGTTACGGAGCATGTGAAAATTTTACAACGGTACATACCCCTTGTTATGAAATTCCAACAAATCCCACATGCCCCAAGTCTTCTAAAGGGAAGATGTGTCCATGCTCCTCAAAATAACCTGCAGCACCAGCATGCAGCCATGCCAGCTCTGAATTGTATGCAGGACAGAAATAAATATTACTGAAGCAAAACAGCTCCTTTACAGTCTTTTTCCTTTGGGACTATCTTTCGTGCAGCTCTATGTGTTTAGCTCTGGGATGAAAGACAGTGGCTGCTGTCTTGTTTCCCCCCAGGAACTAGTTGATTCTCTGTCTTCATGTACTGTATGGGAAGGTAAGAATACAGTAACTTCCTCATAGGCATAGAAGAAGAAAAAACAACACGTAACAGACTTCAGACATTTACCTTACAATGCCATCACTAAAATAAATGACCACCTCCCCCCTTCAAAAAAAAAGAAAAAAGAAAAAATAATCTAAATTCATAACAGTCTCATTAAATTAATTCATACAGTAAGGGAATAGTCTCAACATGAAGAAAGCAATGCTTTGTATTTCGATAGTTTGAGCACAAATGTCATTTGGCAAGATGTAAAAATCAAGTGATTTTCCAGCTATTTAAACACAAAGGACAGCTTCCAGCTAATTAATCCTGTACTAGACTAGCAAATAAATTTGTACAGTAAAGAGTGGAAGAAGCTTACATAAAAACTATCACTGAGCTAATAATATATGAGCCTGTACTCTATAGTGAGGCTATGAGGGAAACAGAACAAGATAACTCGCCTTGCAGTTTTATACAAATAGAGAGAGAGAAGCCTCCTTTCAGGTGGTAGAAGGATGTAGCTCTCTAATTGCACACAAAGACTGACTTCTGTAAATCCCACAGTGTTAATGGCACAAGAAAACAAGACTGTCCAACTTGAACTATACACAGAAAGAGAGGATGTGTTCTTTGAAAAGGAATAAAGTCCCACAAAACTAAAAGGAAGCCCAAAGCCCTTCTTTAAAATAAACTTCTGCTCTTGTACTGTCATTCATTTTGACTGACTGATTTATAACTGATACCATTCTTCTCTAGGATGCCAAAATAAACCAATCTGATAGGTTGCTGAATTTATTCCTGCATTCAGTTCTTTTCAAAACCTGGTTCTGACTGGCAGCAAAAGACTGTGCAAATCAACATTAATATCAATGATACTTGCTTCTTGATGAGCATAGCAATCAAATAAGCACAATTATTTATACCACTACTGAGAATAAAATGCACAAACACTGCTTTTAAACAGATGTTGATTAACATTGGCCTTTCCTCTCAGAAATTGATTTTCTCCACCAGTTAAACACTGTCCTGATGAAAACTCTGCCCTGGAATTCATGACATTGATCTTAAGACCAGTTTCCTTTCCATTTCACTAAACCTACAGTCCCCACTCCAAAACCCCTTACTTACATGGACAATCCCACTGCTTCAATTTTCTTTTTGAGCATCTTCATGTTGTTTCCTACTCTCCTTTTTATGCAAGGAGGATTATCAAGAATATCCTCTTCTCAAAACTTCTCCTTAAAAAGCTTTCCTCTGCTATGATATCTAAAGTAGATAACTCAATGGTGGCTGAGCACCTGCTATGCAAAGATGTGCCCCACTTTCAGGAATCTTATTTGGCATGAGGCTTTTCTTCTCTCCCCACATTAGCTGCCTTCTGATCCTCTCATTACATCCTGATACTGCAAATTCTCTAACCCAGTGCTAAAAATTAAAATCATAAAGAAATTACAATCTCTTTTACAACTCTAAATTGCTACTCCAGTGGCTATAGATCCATGCTTTACAGGTTTGTTCACGGCACACTGGGGCCAGAGGCAGGATGAAAACAATGGTGAAAAAATTGTTCCACTTTTATTTTCTTTGAACACAGTTAAACACCTGCATTTAAACTTTACAGATTAAAAAAAATAACCTCAGTCACAGCCATGTGCTAGTTAATGCCTTCAGATGTTATACATTCTGATGTTTTATACTAGGAGCTATTGCCTACACGCAGAAAAAGAAACCCACTGCAAGCCAGAAGCACTTTATGTTGGAAAAGCTACTTTAGCAATTTGTAAAACTTGTAAAAGGTATTATTAATATCCTAGGCCTAATATTCAAATGGATTAATGCTGACAGGTACTTTTGCCAACAAAACTGCCAGCGAAGGAGTGAAATTTAGTGTCAACAGGCAAATTAGCAACTGGCATCTCTGATGTTTGACAGTGACCAAGACCAGTCAGTTCTGACCAAATCACTGGTAATGCTTCACATTGCAGGTACATGAACCTTATTTAAAAATAACAGAAGGATGCCAATGGACTGGGGAAGAGGAAAAGGGAAATGCTACAAGGGAGAAAAGTTTACAATCTAATCCAGCTGAACCATGGCTACAACATTCCTCTTAACAGGTTGCCTGCATTAGTGCCACTCCATGAGAGTATTTTACTAGAGGCATTTTTACTTGTAGGGAAGAGTTGGAGCTCTTCATAGGTACAGATGAACTTTAAAAAAAAAAAATCCACCTGAAGTGAATTTCATGTAGGTTTCATCAGCACCACAGACTTTGTCAAGTTTAACTGACTAAACTCTTATTTGCATTTTTAAATATGCAAGTTCAAGACAGGCAGCAGATGTGATCTTCAAGATGTAGGACTACCAACATTAGCTTAACAGAAAGGGAAAGGTCAGACACTTTCAACAGGAGGGAAATAAGTAACAAGACAACAATATTTCATGGCACAATTTCAGATGCTCACAATTCTAGTTATACTACTGAAGATCCTTTCTTTATCAATAGTAACAATATCATTACATATTTGAGGAAGACTTAACAGATTAGACAAACACTGACTCTAACATAACTTTACACCTCCAAATCTTACTGCTGACCTTCTACTAGCTGGTCCAAGGAGGAAATCTTCTTGGAGCCATCAATCGTGTAGATTGTTCTCACTCCCTGGGGCAGATTCACATTGTCAGACAGAGTTCGGGTGAGATCAGCCAGGAGAGCTTCAAAGGATCTAAACCGGTCAGGGGAGATGGCATATACAATCCCTTTGAAATACCGGTCTCCATTACGATAGAAACGAACTTTCTTGGCTTTTTTCTCAGAACTCAGGGTCTGTAGAGTACGGGTTCGGTAAAAGCTGCAGTGGGCACTGTGAGTAGGGCTCGGCAAACCATTTACCCGGGACCCTCTGCTGTATCGCTGTGCTTTGTCACGCTCATCAAAATGCTCCAGCTCCATATCTCTCCCAAAAGACATCTTGAAGTTCAACCTGAAGGATGCACAAAAGAAGAAGAAAAGTTTAAGAAACTTACACATTTAAAGGGAGCTCACTTTGAGACTTTACATTCTATACATGGCACTTGGAAAGGACTACTTGCCAGCTTGAGAAAAATGTGAATGAAACCATGCTACAGTCACATGTCCATTTTACAGCTAACTCTCTTGCCATGTTTATAAGTTAGGCTTTTATACACCACAGAAACGCCACTCATGAAACCAACTTCAAGTAATATGCAAACATTAAAAAGTGTTTGTTCAAATTCAGTAAGAACTCCAAAAACGAGGTGACAAAGTTGAGCTACTGGAAAAAAAGAACAAATGTATCAACCTTCTACTTTTTCTCATGTTATATTCAGGTGCTATTTGAGTCCAGTCTACCTTCTAGATCGTTCACCCCCACTAAACTGTTTGTTCCAACTGTAATCTCAAGAGGTGCCAATTCAGGAAGGTAACCAGTCTCCAACAAGCAAGCAGTTAAGAACTCCTCAGAGGAACAGATGCCGCAAGTTGGCAATGAGAATCAGGACTCCCACTTAGTGGGTCAAGCCCACTGTTCAAAAGCACTTGTGCATTCCAACCATTGGTTCCCCTACAGCCTAAGCTTTGTAATAAATTACTTCAGTTGTCCTTGTACAAATATTTTGCATACTCTGAACCAACAGAAGTGCTCAAATGTTGTGAAATTAAAAAAAAAGATTACAGAGAGAAAGGAAACTAGTGTATTTCAATCACAGAATGTTAGGGATTGGAAGGGACCTCGAAAGATCATCTAGTCCGATCCCCTGCCGGAGCAGGAACCTAAATGAGATCACATAGAAAGGCATCCAGGAGGGCTTTGAATGTCGCCAGAGAAGGAGACTCCACAACCTCCCTGGGCAGCCTGTTCCAGTGCTCTGTCACCCTCACTGTAAAGAAGTTCCTTCTGAAATGAGCAAACTGCTTTAGTGCTCTGTAACATTTGCAAGATGTATTATTATTATCCTAGGCCTAATATTCAAATCAATTAAGGCTGACAGCTTCTTTTGCCTACAAGACTATCACTGAAAGAGTGAGAAATTCAGTGTCAATGGGTGATTCGCGATTGATGTCTTCCATGTTTGACAGTGACAACCATCAGCTCTAACCAGGATGATCCCAGTTGTTCCATATAGTTCACATAAATGGAAGTTAACATGTTCTGAAATGAAATCAAGGAAGCAGATACTTCCATTCCTTTTTACAACCAACACAAGACTAAACACTATAAATTGCACATTAACTGTCACAAAAAAATGAAACAAACAAAAAAATCAGAATGATCAAAAGACCATTAGGTTTAAAACACATTTCTTTTAATTTAGGAGCCACCTAGATTTGCAGTTGTCTGCAAAACAGCAAAGCACAGTAAGTTTATTTATAGCAGAGATAGACAGACCTAATTTAGAAGTGGTCTCTCTCATTGATTTCCAATAAAAAGAAAAAAAAAAGCAAGCACAAGCTTTGTTTCAACCACTCATAATTGTGTGACCATTAAGGAAAAAAAAATAATAATCAGACCATCTGTAAAACAACAGGAGGAAATACAGAAAGATTTATGGATGCTCTTTAGCTTACAGAAGTTTGTATTAAACCAGTGATTATACAGCTGGACCGTGGCGCTGCAAAG
>NW_010323714.1:0-1161 GCF_000700745.2 Antrostomus carolinensis | reverse complement strand
TGACCAGAACAAGCACCCAAGGCAAGCCACTGCGAGCATGGGGCCGTGGTGGAAATTATTGACCCTGCTTTGGTTACAGCTCACAACTTATTTTGTTACATTGGAAGAGGATCATGTGCTTATGTATATATGCAAGATGTATATTTGTAAATACTTTAAAGGTACTTAACAAATGTATATATGTTGCAGTATATATTTGTATGTGTGTGTATATACACACAGAAAACTGCTAACCTACGTTTTTGCTCCTCAGTATACACATACATCTCACTTCAGTGAAAAGTACATTTGCTGTGGTATTTCACAGACACTTCTTTACAGGTTAAATACAAAATACCACTTAGTGATCACAGTTTAGGATCAAGGTTACACCACTACCATTTCCGTGTTAAAAAAATTATGTCAGTTGTTTTACTTCCTTTCCAATTCCAATGAGAACCTGTTATTTCAGATTTAAAGAATCCCAGAATTCACAATTTAGAAACTGTATCTCAAAAGCAATACCTGTGCCAAGAAAAATGGCTTTTTCTTACATCTGCTGTTTCACTTGCTCAAACCACCTCAAACACATGGGGAAAAAAAGGAAAAACAAGTTTACACGAATATATACGTTTACAGGGGACTTTCAGCTTTACTGATTTTGGGTGGGCGGAGGGAAAAGTGCGAGTCACTGCCCTTTCTTCTGCACACTTATGCTTTAATCAATAATGGCTGTAATTCCCAATTACGCCCTTTAAAACAGAAATAGAGCTCCCCTTGCACACCGGTCCTGCTATTTACAGAAAAGCGTATTCAAACCAGAAGGTCAGAGCAGACAAAGAAATCCTAAACAATTTAATCTGATCAGATGTTTCCGTGTATGTGTGTATAAGTATATACATACAGATAAAGGAAAATGAAAGGACACACCCCTGGAAAACCACCATGCCCGACATTTCACACCCTACACATCTGTTAAAGAATTATTTATAACGAAGGTGTGGGTGAGCAATTACATTTTTAAAAAACCATACATGCTGATTAAAAAAATACATCATGCAGCAATGTGACTGGGACCCAGCAAAGACCATTCAGAGCCCGAGCAGCAGACTGACTACCAAGTCATGGGGGAGGAAAAAACGTGGATATATGCGGCAGCGGCTCCCAGAAAAAAAAAGAGGG
>NW_010323713.1:15094-19620 GCF_000700745.2 Antrostomus carolinensis | reverse complement strand
TAAAATAAAAATTATAATAATAATGACAATAGTAATAATAATGAAATACACAAATGAGTGATGCACAGTGCAACTGCTCACTATCTGCCAAAGAGTGCCCAGTCTGTTCCTGGACAGCGATCCTGGAGGAGCAAAAATCCCAAAACCACAACCCCAGGGGTGCCATTGCTCACCACCCACTGAGCAAGCCCAGCCTGTTCCGAGGTAACAATCCAGGAGGAGCCATAATCCCAAAGCTGCAATCCCAGAAGAGTGAGAGCCAGAGTGCCCAAGAAATCCTCATTGATATACTGAGCATGACATGATATGATATGGAATATCCCATTGGCGCATACAAATGCCAATTTGCGTTACTAATTTTAACATTCCCCTTCCCCCCTCAGTCCTTTGCCTCTGTAGACTAGCAAAACCTGAAGTCCTTTGACTTCCAGTGACAATAGAGAACATCGGTATGATATCGACGTTCTTCTCATAACAAATCCCAGCTGAAACCAAAACATAACTCTGTTCTGGCTACTAAAAAGAAAATCAGCTCTATCCCAGATGAAACCCCGGACACTGCCAGGTCCCCATCCTCCCTCTGCCTTTAGCTCCTGATTATGGGGCAATCTCACAGGGCCGTGTGTGAGAGGAGCAGCTCTCCAGGTGGAACCATCCCCTGCTTGTCCCCAGGTGGGGTGGTGGATTGGTTGCATACAGCTCACTGCACACTATGAAATTCAGTCCCGAGCCAGAGCTGGAGCTTCAGCCAGAGTACATAAATCTGCAAAACACTTCAGCGGCTGCTGTCTCATACCAGGGTCTGGAGCTGTCTCCCTGTGGAGAACCATCTTACCTGCAGAAACATCCAGCTCAGCAGGTGGCTAATTACCACCATCAAGATATTAGATGCAGTTTGCTCAGGGGTAAGTCCTTGTCAGGGTATGAGAAATACAATTTTCCAACAAAACTCATTTTAAAGCGTGCATAACTTTCCTGAGCAAAAGCACACGAGGGAGATGGGAATTATTTTAGGAGCCAAGAGCAGGATGGATGGTGACCACCTCAGGATCAGTCTAAAAGTGATGCAGCCAGGATGTGCTGGGATAAACCACCGCTTGCTGCAGTCCTATCAATCTGCTCGGTGCAAAGTGCCACACACCAAGGGATGACCATGTACCTGAATGTGGGAGCTGGTTTGATACCTGCAGCCCTTCATTCTCCTGCTCTCCTTGCTCCCAAAGGAGTTACCCACCTGCCAAAGGTGCTGGAGTAATTCCCCTTGTTAGAATAAATGATGAGGATCACAGCCAGCCGCTCAGTTAATGCTAAAATCACAAGGAGAGGAGACTGACCACTTTGGTCCTCACTGACCTTGAAAACCAAGCTAGCGAATGCAACCTTTCATTTCTGATTGCTCTCCGGGATGAGTGGGATGAGGTCAGCCCGTAGCACTAATTCACTTTGCTCTTAACTCATTTCATTACATTACAGGAGAGCGTCGCACTCGGCGGGTGTAATCTTCAAAGCTCTTCTCCTCTTGTCTTTGCTTTTGTCATAAATTAAATAAGCTACTGGCATTTTCCAACTATAAAGATTGATTTTTTTTAAAACTATACTGGGGCAAGTAACGATAATTTATACATCTTAAAGTTGTCCACTCTGGCTGGTTATTTTGTTGGACTTTGAGCTGGCTGTTTTTTGTTTTTCCCATGTTCTCAGGTCGCAGGCTCTTGGAAAAGAGACTTTAAGTCTTCTCTTGGAAAGGAGATGTTAAGTCTTCATATCTCCTGTTGCGAGGGGCACACACAGACCTGAGATGGACACTCAGCTCCTGTGAATCACACAGAATCGTAGAATGACAGAATGGTGGGGTTGGAAGGGACCTCAGGAGATCATCCAGTCCAACCCCCCCTTTTTTCTACACCAGGTTGCACAGGAAAGTGTCCAGGTGGGTTTGAACATCTCCAGAGATGGAGACTCCACACCCTCTCTGGGCAGCCTGTCCCAGGGCTCTGCCACCCTCACACTAAAGAACTTTTTCCTTGAGTTTGTCTGGAACTTTTGGTGAGAGCTCATGTTGGTGGGGTGCACTGTCCCCCCAAGGGAGGGGTCGAGGCTTGCTCATGTGTGATGCTGATGTATGTTTGTGTTGGCTGCACTCTTGGGCTATTGCATCTTGTTGCAAGCAAGGAGAAGACAACTTAGCTCATTGACCAAAGTGTAGGGTCCAAAATAAGCTGAGCAGAAACCACCTTCCAGACTAAATGTTGAAGCTGGGTATGTGTGACATGCAGATTCCCTGGCAGTATTTGAAGCATGATAATAATTGAACAGGACATGCATCACATTTGAAGCCTGGCTGTTGGGTTTAACATGGAGCTCTTCCATGAAGGTGGTATTGAAAGCAGTTCTAGGTTGTGAATGAGAGGCTCTGGGATCTACCTGTCCTCTGACTTACCTCTGCTTTGAGCTGCTCCCAGGACAAATGTGTCTCAGAGGGTTTGCTGTTCAGATTCCTTGAGCAGACAGTGGTGCATCCTAAACCAGATGAGGTGACTCCAGTGCTGTGATCTGTTGGCCAAGGTAACTAGCACTGTGCTAGGGTGGTGGTTATGAACTTGCATTGCTGACCACCGATGACAAATCACATGCCATTAAGATTTTTCCTTTCTGAACATGCAGTAGCTTCAGTTCTCTCCTTCCCACAATCCATATAACTGATGGACATGTGCTGGTTCAGGAATCACTATGTCTTAGTGTGTTGGGAAAACACAATTAACAGACTATCATCTCATATCCAGTGGGTGCAAAGCCCCAGCTGGCAGGATGTCAGCTGAAAAATACAAGAAATGAAAATGATTAGAAGTTGGAATTTTTTATTTTCATAGGTATAATAGAAGGTGGAGTAAGTGGTTGGAAAAGTGGAGCTTCTAGACGTGGCCTAGCTGAAAAGGGGAGGGTGAGTTGGCTTAATGAAGTTGAAAAGCCAATTGGTTGAAAGTCAACACAGAATGAAAGAAAGAAGAACCCAAATTAAAAATGATGTATTTCCAGAAGACAATGCTCAGTGTCTGTGGGGAATGGTAGGTGGGACCTTCTGGAGAAGGTGTTAAGGAGTATGGGCAATTAAAAAAACCCTACTTTGTTGGTCTTAGTCAAAAAAGAGACATATATGAAGTAGACAATAAGCCTGATTACTAAAAAATCAGCCAAAAAGAATGATGAAAACAAATGGTGACAAAATTTGAAAAGCTGAAACACAAACCAAGGGACACCAGGGGAAGTGGTCACCAGGTGCACTGGAAGCAAACATAGGTTGAGGATGGCATCAGGCCCACCATGCTGGTGTCAGCCTGGAAGGTGCAGAGAAATCAGATTGGAAAACTAATGTGGAACTAAACTATCTAAAAAAAACCATCTGAGAAAACCAGAATGGCCATCGGTGAGGAAAGCACCTGGTTTTACCCTCCAACAGGAGCAACCAGCAGCAGAAATGCAGGATGGGGAAGGACCAGGGGGCAGAGCTGGGGTAGAGGGCTTGGGGTGAGTCCTCTGATAGGTATGGGTCACCTGTGAAAGACTCATGTGTTCTACTGGATGTAGAAATATCAATTAAGTCTTCAAGTTTCTTCATCAGTGATGATTTTATTTATGCATTTGTATTAAAGAAAGAAAGAACTGCCTGGTGTAGATGGCCAGGGAAACCATGACCTCTTCATCATGGAAGGTTTTTAAGACAGGTCAAACAAAGATCTCATGGGAATGACACGATGAAGTTGATTGTGACCAAGGAAGTGGATGAGCTCAGTCATTTCTTGATCACCCTCAGCCTTGTAGATCTATTTTGTCTTTTCAACATTTATAGCCAAGGAAGTGGATGAGCTCAGTAACTTCTCCATCACCTTCAGCCTTGTAGATCTATTTTGCCTTTTCAACATTTATAGCCAAGGAAGTGGATGAGCTCAGTAACTTCTCCATCACCTTCAGCCTTGTAGATCTATTTTGCCTTTTCAACATTTATAGCCAAGGAAGTGGATGAGCTCAGTAACTTCTCCATCACCTTCAGCCTTGTAGATCTCTCTATTTTTTTTTTCAACATTTATAGCATAACACCATTCACAAGGTTGAAATCTACTGCCCGCACTCGGTTCATTTCCCAACAATGCTTCAAACCATCAGGTTAAAGCGTCATAAAGACCTTGTGCTTTTAGAAACAATCATTTGATGGCTCCACCAACGCCTCGTCGCAGCCGTCCTAACGAGCAATGAAACTTTATTAGATTTAGAGATATAATATGTGGCACCTCTGGCTGCCGTCGCTGAGCTGGGAGATGGAAAAAGCACATCAGCCTCTCGGCGCGGAGCTTCTCCTTGTCACAAAACCTGTCCTCCCATTTGGGGAGTGCAAATTGTGTTTTAACAGATATAACCTAGGGAAAAAAAAATGTTATCCAGGCAAGGAAAGAAGCTGAACTGCTTGCCTGCAGGCAGTGTTTGAAGATTTCACAGATAACGGCTGTACCAGACACCGGCCCCCAGCCCCA
>NW_010323713.1:10642-15082 GCF_000700745.2 Antrostomus carolinensis | reverse complement strand
CAGCCGGTACAGGGGGGAGATGCGGCTCGAGATATAGCAAATAAAACAGCACCGTGTTTCACTACACCTCGGTGGTAAAGCTCTTTTTTTAAGGTGCTCCATCTGTGAGCTGGATACTTCTAGAACCAAAGCTCTTTTCAGTGCTCACCAAGGACTCGTTTACCTCTATTTTTTGTTCAAAGTTCATCGGCAGAGGGAAAATCACACCTTTCCTTCGCAGCCGATGTGTCGGGGCTGCTTCCAAGTGTGGCTGTGAGCTGGCATTAAACTCACCACAGTTTGGGGTTGGCTTTGGATCTGAAGCCTCACAAGTCAGAAGTGGGTGATGTATTTCACGTGGATATGTTTTTGGCTGGTTTAACGCTCATGCTATCAACCATCAGAGACCAGGAGGGCCAGTGATGATGCCAGAGATGATGCCAGAGATGATGCCAGAGATGATGCCAGTGATGATGCCAGAGATGATGCCAGAGATGATGCCAGTGATGATGCCAGTGATGATGCTGGTGATGATGCCAGAGATGATGCCAGTGATGATGCTGGTGATGATGCCAGAGATGATGCCAGTGATGATGCCAGAGATGATGCCTTTCTTTTCAGGTGCTTTAGGACAAGAATAATTGTATTTTCTAGCCCAAGTGGTGTAAAAGCATGAAAGTCACAGCAGAACTTTGGTTTAAAAATTGGATTAAAGCCACCTGGGTCTATTCTGGTTCTGCAAGACCAGCAATTTCCATGCAAAACCAGAAAAGGACTGTTCATGTGAAAATTCGTAAGCTCAGAAACACAAGCTCATTGCAAACACACACACACACATGTCCATGATGATCCTGGGGGTTTCAGCCTTATTTGACGTGGTCACCCATGAGATGTGTGTGCAGAGCGTGTGTCCATGGGATGGTGTTTTGGAGCATTTCCTTGTCCTCCCAGGTTTGGGAGCTTACCAGGAGGACAGACATTTACTCTCTTTTTAGTAGACTGGGCCATATTTTCTGTCTTGGTTTCCTAAGAAGATGAAACAAATGCAATTGTTGAGTTTTTACTTCATTGTCAAACTTGCTGGCCTGTTCCTACCCTATTTGACCAAAGAGCAGAGCTCCTCAGAGATATTAAACTTCTACATTTTATGAGGACAGCTGTTTAATAACACTCCTCGGCAGCAAAGGAGGAAGTGTGTGCAAAGCCCTTGTCAGAGAAACTACAGACAGAGCAAGGGCCACCACAAACTGAGAAAATACGAGGTTTTTAATATTTTGCAACTCAAAGAGTGGAAGGGATGAGTTCAGCCAATGCTGACAAAAAAGTGGCAGTAGTCAAATGGGGAAACTTCTTCTCAAGGCTTTTTGGGGTTGGATGCCTTTGGCAGAACCCCCGTGGTCTCCTATGCTCATGCTTGGAGGAATCAGCCTGGGGATTAGTGGAAACCTGGTTGTTTGCCTTCATGAGTTTTTGGGATGAACATCTTGGTAAGGTCTCCTCCATGTTTTGCACATCGCTGTCGATTCACAGAGCCCTTTGCTCTCCGCAGAGCCTGGGATGCAGTTAATGACAAAACAAGGGGAAATGGGTTTAAGCTGAAAGAGGGGAGGTTTAGATGAGATATTAGGAAGAAGTTCTTCACTGTGAGGGTGGTGAGACAGTGTCCCAGGTTGGCCAGAGAAGCTGTGGCTGCTCCTCCCTGGAAGTGTTGAAGGCCAGGTTGGATGAGGCTTTGAGCAACCTGGTCTAGTGGAAGGTGTCCCTGCTGCTGGCAGGGGGGTTGGAACTGGATGAGCTTTAAGGTCCCTTCCAACCCAAACCAGTCTGGGATTCTATGCTCCATTTCATGCATCTCCTATATCTAAAAGGTCAGTTTTTACAGATGGACATGGCTTGCAAGATCTTTACGTGGCCTGTTAGAGCTTCAGCAGCTGCTTTGGGCAAGAGTGGGAACATCAATACATCACTTCAATGAACCCAACCTGCGTCCCCAGCGTGAGAACAGTTTTAATCTTGACTTTGTCTTCTCGTGCTTTGTTGTATTTAGAGCTGGCTGCTTTTCTGTCATTATTTTGCTATTTTCTTGGAGGCCAACCATGTCATCTCAATGCTGGCTAGCTGCTGCCGGTGAAGGAATATCCAACCATTTGTTTTTAAATAGCTCTCTCTTAAAAGTTAGTGGTGAGCAGAGAGGTGTGGATGATTGTTGCGGTTATTCAGCACTGGTTTCCACACTTTGACGTTGGCTTTTGAAAGGGTCTCATTCAACTACCACTAGAGAAAGAGAATTTCTTTCTTTCTTTCTCTCTTTCTTTTCAAACCCCTTTCTCCTCCAGACGTGAACTTCCTCACAAGCGCTTGTTATGTTTCCAGCAGGAGCCCTATGATGTTGTATTCATTAGAAGATGGAGTCTGGGCAGCTATTTAAGGTAGTTAATGTAAAACTGCTTTTTACAGCCTCCTGAAAGAGTCACTCATGGGAATTACGAGGTGGTGGGAGAGTGGGGAAAAGCAAGGGAGCACCTGAGGAGCATCCCGCTGGAGGTGACCTCAGGACTGAAGGAACAAGAATGGGATCTGACAGAAAAATGGTAACGATTGTATGTTACTAGTTCTGAGAGTTGATTATTTCTCACTGTCTACTTGGCAGTTTGGAAAGAGGAGAGGGCTCTGGGGAGACTTTGTTGCATTTTCAGTACCTAAAGGAGCTTATAAGAAAGATGGGGACAGACTTTGAGCATGGCCTGTAGCGACAGGACAAGGGGAAATGGTTTTAAACTAAAAGAGGGGAGATTCAGACTGGATGTAAGGAAGAAATTTTTTATGCTGAGGGTGGTGAGACCCTGGCCAGGTTGCCCAGAGAGGTGGTAGAAGCCCCATCCCTGGAAACATTCAAGGTCAGGTTGGATGGGGCTCTGAGTAACCTGATCTGGTTGAAGATGTCCCTGCTCACTGCAGGTTGTACTAGATGACCTTTGCTGATCCCTTCCAACCCAAACCAGTTTGTGATTCTATGATTCCATAAATCTCACAAAACCAGCCCAAAGCAGAGTTGTGCTGGGAGTAGGATTGGTGGTTTAACAGCTCCAGGCACTAAAACCATGGAAACTTGGCATCAACTGGCACGTGACAGCGTCCCCAGGACAGGGTCCCTCCAGGAAGCGTGAGCAGTGTGGTACCAGTCTGGGCACATCTCCCCAGGGTACAGAGGGGTGCAGCGAGTGATGCAACCCCCCCCTCCCCCCAAGTTCAAAATTCACATTGCAGAGATGTTGTGTCCTGCACTGGACCATGAGGATGGATTTTGGCAAAAGGTTTTGGCACATCTGATAGTGATGTCATAGTGATAGCTGGGTGACATGATGCCAGCAAAGGGGACTACAGGATGCAGAAGATGTAAGGAATGGAGCTGGGGAAGGGTCTGGAGCACAAGTGTGCTGAGTTCCCTTGTGGCTGAGGGAACTGGGGGTGTTGAGCCTGGAGAAAAGGAGGCTGAGGGGAGACCTTGTGGCTCTGTGCAAGTCCCTTGGAGGAGGGTGGAGAGAGGTGGGGGTGGGTCTGTTCAACCAAGGCCCAAGGGACAGGACAAGAGGAAATGGGCTCCAGTTGTGGCCAGGGCAGTTGAGATGGGATGTGAGGAAGAATTTCTTTGCTGCAAGGGTTCTGAGGCATTGGAAGGGGTTGCCCAGGGCAGTGGTGGAGTCCCCATCCCTGGAGGGATTGAAGAGTCGTGTAGACACAGTGCTGAGGGACATGGGTTAGTCATAGGGGACTTGTCAGTGTTGGATTCATGGTTGGACTCGATGAGCTTAAAGGGCTTTTCCAATCCAGGCAATTCTGGGATTCTTTGAAATGGGATGTGCAGTAAAGACACCAAACCTGACCCCATAAGGAGTGTTTCTAAGAGCAGGAGTGTTGATGGGGGTTTAAGGAAACAACATCTCCCACCCCAGGTGGACAAAGGGTACGGCTGCTACTAAACAAGCTGGTTTAATGAGGATAAATAATTGCTATTTCCTGCCTGGCAGTGGTGGAGGGGATGTGTGTGTACTCAGCAGGCTGACAGAGATTTCCCTGTGTTGTATCTTCCTCCCTGGTCGCAGTTGTGTCTCACTGCTCGTGCCTTTAAGGGGCTGTGGGTACATTAATCCTACCAGGAGTCCATTCTCCTCCCTGCGTAAAATATATTGAATTACATGGCACCTGCCTCTGGTGAAGATAACCGGGATGCAGCTTTCCCCGAGCATCCTCGTGGGCATGGAAAGAGCCTGTCATTAAGTCTCGTAATCACTCACCGCCACCCTCCTAAATTCATTTCACCTATGAAAATCTAATTAGAGGAAGTGGCTCTTTCAGTCATTAACGGCTGCAGGGGCTTTGTCGCACGGGCTCAACTCTGGCTGCTGTCTTGGGGGAAAAGAAAACTGCCTCCGGTGGGTTTCTCCGCTGCCATCACAGCCG